>NC_031972.2:1537128-1730513 GCF_001858045.2 Oreochromis niloticus | reverse complement strand
TGCACGCTCTGTTCCTCCTGGAGTGCGTACAGGGCCTCGATTGCTGTGGCCCTGTCCACTCTGAGAGGGACAGGTTCTTTTTCTCACTCCTAACCAGCCAGCGCCTCGATCCGGTTGGTCTTTGGGTCTCACTCCTAGCTAAGCTAAATCTAGCATCTATGCCCTACCCAAATCATAACCCTAACCCTAACCAATTTGTTTATCTAAAATTAATTGAATCCTAATTGGATATAGCCCTATTTACCTACCCCTGACTAATCTGGCCCTAACAATTTAACTATTTTGGAAAGTCCCACTTCTACTTCATTTTGGAAATTAAATCTCAACCTCAGCCCAGTACTGGATCTGAAGCCCAATAATCCTAACCCTAAGCTGAAACCTAAAGCCTAACCCAAAGTCACATCGCCTTCTAAATTAAGACTCCCCAAGTAGGGTTGAGTCCTCCCCAAGCAGGGTCGAGAGTTATAGAAAAAGCCAAGTCGGCATGAATAGGAACCTAAAAATGGAAGAGAAAGAGACAGATGTAGGCCAAAAGGAAGGGTAAAGGGCAGAGGTCAAGAGAAGGAAGAAAAGGATGATGAAAAGGGAAAAGTCAAAGGGAAAAGAGGAAAAGACTGAAAATGAAGAGAGAAGAAGAGAGGGAAAGATAGAGCCAAAAAGTCTGGCAGAATGGAAAACAGCAAAAAGCTGAAAAGAATTTAAAAGAAAGCCAAAAAAGCCAAAGGAGGCGGGATCAGAGGAGAGAGTATAAATAGGAGGCTCAAACACAGAGCTCTTCAGTATGCCCTCGCCTGAAGAAGAAGCAACACCTTCGAAACGTCGCGACATGGGCATACTCATTTAATTTTTCATCTTTATGTTAGTTTGTTGTTTTAGTTTGTTATTTTGGGGATTTTATTTCATATTTAATTCATGTTTTATTGATTTTCCTTAAAAACTCAAATTGGAGATTACTTAAAACTAAATGTGGACAAAAAACACAGAAAGCAAATTGGAATTAAAAATCTTTATTGGAAACAAGCCAAAGTAACGGACATGAAATATGACAACCTGTAAAAAAGAATACTTACCTGTAAAAAAAGTAAAAAAATACTTACCTGAAAGGAAAAAACCTGCAAAAGAAATACTTACCTGAAAATTGAAAAACAATCATGAGGTAGAGGGATGTGGGGCTGCGGACCGTCGGGTGCGATGGCCCGTGCACGCTCTGTTCCTCCTGGAGTGCGTACAGGGCCTCGATTGCTGTGGCCCTGTCCACTCTGAGAGGGACAGGTTCTTTTCTCACTCCTAACCAGCCAGCGCCTCGATCCGGTTGGTCTTTGGGTCTCACTCCTAGCTAAGCTAAATCTAGCATCTATGCCCTACCCAAATCATAACCCTAACCCTAACCAATTGTTTATCTAAAATTAATTGAATCCTAATTGGAATATAGCCCTATTTTACCTACCCCTGATCTAATCTGGCCCTAAACAATTTTACTATTTGGAAAGTCCCACTTCTACTTCATTTTTGGAAATTAAATCTCAAACCTCAGCCCAGTACTGGATCTGAAGCCCAAGTAATCCTAACCCTAAGCTGAAACCTAAAGCCTAACCCAAAGTCACATCGCCTTTCTAAATTATTTACTCCCCAAGTAGGGTTGAGTCCTCCCCAAGCAGGGTCGAGAGTTATAGAAAAAGCCAAGTCGGCATGAATAGGAACCTAAAAATTGGAAGAGAAAGAGACAGATGTAGGCCAAAAGGAAGGGTAAAGGGCAGAGGTCAAGAGAAGGGAAGAAAAGGATGATGAAAAGGGAAAAGTCAAAGGGAAAAGAGGAAAAGACTGAAAATGAAGAGAGGAAGAAGAGAGGGAAAGATTAGAGCCAAAAAGTCTGGCAGAATTGGAAAACAGCAAAAAGCTGAAAAGAATTTTAAAAGAAAGCCAAAAAAAGCCAAAGGAGGCGGGATCAGAGGAGAGAGTATAAATAGGAGGCTCAAACACAGAGCTCTTCAGTATGCCCTCGCCTGAAGAAGAAGCAACACCTTCGAAACGTCGCGACATGGGCATACTCATTTAATTTTTCATCTTTATGTTAGTTTGTTGTTTTAGTTTGTTATTTGGGGGATTTATTTCATATTTAATTCATGTTTTATTGATTTTCCTTAAAAACTCAAATTGGAGATTACTTAAAACTAAATGTGGACAAAAAACACAGAAAGCAAATTGGAATTAAAAATCTTTATTGGAAACAAGCCAAAGTAACGGACATGAAATATGACAACCTGTAAAAAAGAATACTTACCTGTAAAAAAAGTAAAAAAATACTTACCTGAAAGGAAAAAACCTGCAAAAGAAATACTTACCTGAAAATTGAAAAACAATCATGAGGTAGAGGGATGTGGGGCTGCGGACCGTCGGGTGCGATGGCCCGTGCACGCTCTGTTCCTCCTGGAGTGCGTACAGGGCCTCGATTGCTGTGGCCCTGTCCACTCTGAGAGGGACAGGTTCTTTTTCTCACTCCTAACCAGCCAGCGCCTCGATCCGGTTGGTCTTTGGGTCTCACTCCTAGCTAAGCTAAATCTAGCATCTATGCCCTACCCAAATCATAACCCTAACCCTAACCAATTTGTTTATCTAAAATTAATTGAATCCTAATTGGAATATAGCCCTATTTTACCTACCCCCTGATCTAATCTGGCCCTAAACAATTTTACTATTTTGGAAAGTCCCACTTCTACTTCATTTTTGGAAATTAAATCTCAAACCTCAGCCCAGTACTGGATCTGAAGCCCAAGTAATCCTAACCCTAAGCTGAAACCTAAAGCCTAACCCAAAGTCACATCGCCTTTCTAAATTATTTACTCCCCAAGTAGGGTTGAGTCCTCCCCAAGCAGGGTCGAGAGTTATAGAAAAAGCCAAGTCGGCATGAATAGGAACCTAAAAATTGGAAGAGAAAGAGACAGATGTAGGCCAAAAGGAAGGGTAAAGGGCAGAGGTCAAGAGAAGGGAAGAAAAGGATGATGAAAAGGGAAAAGTCAAAGGGAAAAGAGGAAAAGACTGAAAATGAAGAGAGGAAGAAGAGAGGGAAAGATTAGAGCCAAAAAGTCTGGCAGAATTGGAAAACAGCAAAAAGCTGAAAAGAATTTTAAAAGAAAGCCAAAAAAAGCCAAAGGAGGCGGGATCAGAGGAGAGAGTATAAATAGGAGGCTCAAACACAGAGCTCTTCAGTATGCCCTCGCCTGAAGAAGAAGCAACACCTTCGAAACGTCGCGACATGGGCATACTCATTTAATTTTTCATCTTTATGTTAGTTTGTTGTTTTAGTTTGTTATTTTGGGGGATTTTATTTCATATTTTAATTCATGTTTTATTGATTTTCCTTAAAAACTCAAATTGGAGATTACTTAAAACTAAATGTGGACAAAAAACACAGAAAGCAAATTGGAATTAAAAATCTTTATTGGAAACAAGCCAAAGTAACGGACATGAAATATGACAACCTGTAAAAAAGAATACTTACCTGTAAAAAAAGTAAAAAAATACTTACCTGAAAGGAAAAAACCTGCAAAAGAAATACTTACCTGAAAATTGAAAAACAATCATGAGGTAGAGGGATGTGGGGCTGCGGACCGTCGGGTGCGATGGCCCGTGCACGCTCTGTTCCTCCTGGAGTGCGTACAGGGCCTCGATTGCTGTGGCCCTGTCCACTCTGAGAGGGACAGGTTCTTTTTCTCACTCCTAACCAGCCAGCGCCTCGATCCGGTTGGTCTTTGGGTCTCACTCCTAGCTAAGCTAAATCTAGCATCTATGCCCTACCCAAATCATAACCCTAACCCTAACCAATTTGTTTATCTAAAATTAATTGAATCCTAATTGGAATATAGCCCTATTTTACCTACCCCCTGATCTAATCTGGCCCTAAACAATTTTACTATTTTGGAAAGTCCCACTTCTACTTCATTTTTGGAAATTAAATCTCAAACCTCAGCCCAGTACTGGATCTGAAGCCCAAGTAATCCTAACCCTAAGCTGAAACCTAAAGCCTAACCCAAAGTCACATCGCCTTTCTAAATTATTTACTCCCCAAGTAGGGTTGAGTCCTCCCCAAGCAGGGTCGAGAGTTATAGAAAAAGCCAAGTCGGCATGAATAGGAACCTAAAAATTGGAAGAGAAAGAGACAGATGTAGGCCAAAAGGAAGGGTAAAGGGCAGAGGTCAAGAGAAGGGAAGAAAAGGATGATGAAAAGGGAAAAGTCAAAGGGAAAAGAGGAAAAGACTGAAAATGAAGAGAGGAAGAAGAGAGGGAAAGATTAGAGCCAAAAAGTCTGGCAGAATTGGAAAACAGCAAAAAGCTGAAAAGAATTTTAAAAGAAAGCCAAAAAAAGCCAAAGGAGGCGGGATCAGAGGAGAGAGTATAAATAGGAGGCTCAAACACAGAGCTCTTCAGTATGCCCTCGCCTGAAGAAGAAGCAACACCTTCGAAACGTCGCGACATGGGCATACTCATTTAATTTTTCATCTTTATGTTAGTTTGTTGTTTTAGTTTGTTATTTTGGGGATTTTATTTCATATTTTAATTCATGTTTTATTGATTTTCCTTAAAAACTCAAATTGGAGATTACTTAAAACTAAATGTGGACAAAAAACACAGAAAGCAAATTGGAATTAAAAATCTTTATTGGAAACAAGCCAAAGTAACGGACATGAAATATGACAACCTGTAAAAAAGAATACTTACCTGTAAAAAAAGTAAAAAAATACTTACCTGAAAGGAAAAAACCTGCAAAAGAAATACTTACCTGAAAATTGAAAAACAATCATGAGGTAGAGGGATGTGGGGCTGCGGACCGTCGGGTGCGATGGCCCGTGCACGCTCTGTTCCTCCTGGAGTGCGTACAGGGCCTCGATTGCTGTGGCCCTGTCCACTCTGAGAGGGACAGGTTCTTTTTCTCACTCCTAACCAGCCAGCGCCTCGATCCGGTTGGTCTTTGGGTCTCACTCCTAGCTAAGCTAAATCTAGCATCTATGCCCTACCCAAATCATAACCCTAACCCTAACCAATTTGTTTATCTAAAATTAATTGAATCCTAATTGGAATATAGCCCTATTTTACCTACCCCCTGATCTAATCTGGCCCTAAACAATTTTACTATTTTGGAAAGTCCCACTTCTACTTCATTTTTGGAAATTAAATCTCAAACCTCAGCCCAGTACTGGATCTGAAGCCCAAGTAATCCTAACCCTAAGCTGAAACCTAAAGCCTAACCCAAAGTCACATCGCCTTTCTAAATTATTTACTCCCCAAGTAGGGTTGAGTCCTCCCCAAGCAGGGTCGAGAGTTATAGAAAAAGCCAAGTCGGCATGAATAGGAACCTAAAAATTGGAAGAGAAAGAGACAGATGTAGGCCAAAAGGAAGGGTAAAGGGCAGAGGTCAAGAGAAGGGAAGAAAAGGATGATGAAAAGGGAAAAGTCAAAGGGAAAAGAGGAAAAGACTGAAAATGAAGAGAGGAAGAAGAGAGGGAAAGATTAGAGCCAAAAAGTCTGGCAGAATTGGAAAACAGCAAAAAGCTGAAAAGAATTTTAAAAGAAAGCCAAAAAAAGCCAAAGGAGGCGGGATCAGAGGAGAGAGTATAAATAGGAGGCTCAAACACAGAGCTCTTCAGTATGCCCTCGCCTGAAGAAGAAGCAACACCTTCGAAACGTCGCGACATGGGCATACTCATTTAATTTTTCATCTTTATGTTAGTTTGTTGTTTTAGTTTGTTATTTTGGGGGATTTTATTTCATATTTTAATTCATGTTTTATTGATTTTCCTTAAAAACTCAAATTGGAGATTACTTAAAACTAAATGTGGACAAAAAACACAGAAAGCAAATTGGAATTAAAAATCTTTATTGGAAACAAGCCAAAGTAACGGACATGAAATATGACAACCTGTAAAAAAGAATACTTACCTGTAAAAAAAGTAAAAAAATACTTACCTGAAAGGAAAAAACCTGCAAAAGAAATACTTACCTGAAAATTGAAAAACAATCATGAGGTAGAGGGATGTGGGGCTGCGGACCGTCGGGTGCGATGGCCCGTGCACGCTCTGTTCCTCCTGGAGTGCGTACAGGGCCTCGATTGCTGTGGCCCTGTCCACTCTGAGAGGGACAGGTTCTTTTTCTCACTCCTAACCAGCCAGCGCCTCGATCCGGTTGGTCTTTGGGTCTCACTCCTAGCTAAGCTAAATCTAGCATCTATGCCCTACCCAAATCATAACCCTAACCCTAACCAATTTGTTTATCTAAAATTAATTGAATCCTAATTGGAATATAGCCCTATTTTACCTACCCCCTGATCTAATCTGGCCCTAAACAATTTTACTATTTTGGAAAGTCCCACTTCTACTTCATTTTTGGAAATTAAATCTCAAACCTCAGCCCAGTACTGGATCTGAAGCCCAAGTAATCCTAACCCTAAGCTGAAACCTAAAGCCTAACCCAAAGTCACATCGCCTTTCTAAATTATTTACTCCCCAAGTAGGGTTGAGTCCTCCCCAAGCAGGGTCGAGAGTTATAGAAAAAGCCAAGTCGGCATGAATAGGAACCTAAAAATTGGAAGAGAAAGAGACAGATGTAGGCCAAAAGGAAGGGTAAAGGGCAGAGGTCAAGAGAAGGGAAGAAAAGGATGATGAAAAGGGAAAAGTCAAAGGGAAAAGAGGAAAAGACTGAAAATGAAGAGAGGAAGAAGAGAGGGAAAGATTAGAGCCAAAAAGTCTGGCAGAATTGGAAAACAGCAAAAAGCTGAAAAGAATTTTAAAAGAAAGCCAAAAAAAGCCAAAGGAGGCGGGATCAGAGGAGAGAGTATAAATAGGAGGCTCAAACACAGAGCTCTTCAGTATGCCCTCGCCTGAAGAAGAAGCAACACCTTCGAAACGTCGCGACATGGGCATACTCATTTAATTTTTCATCTTTATGTTAGTTTGTTGTTTTAGTTTGTTATTTTGGGGGATTTTATTTCATATTTTAATTCATGTTTTATTGATTTTCCTTAAAAACTCAAATTGGAGATTACTTAAAACTAAATGTGGACAAAAAACACAGAAAGCAAATTGGAATTAAAAATCTTTATTGGAAACAAGCCAAAGTAACGGACATGAAATATGACAACCTGTAAAAAGAATACTTACCTGTAAAAAAAGTAAAAAAATACTTACCTGAAAGGAAAAAACCTGCAAAAGAAATACTTACCTGAAAATTGAAAAACAATCATGAGGTAGAGGGATGTGGGGCTGCGGACCGTCGGGTGCGATGGCCCGTGCACGCTCTGTTCCTCCTGGAGTGCGTACAGGGCCTCGATTGCTGTGGCCCTGTCCACTCTGAGAGGGACAGGTTCTTTTTCTCACTCCTAACCAGCCAGCGCCTCGATCCGGTTGGTCTTTGGGTCTCACTCCTAGCTAAGCTAAATCTAGCATCTATGCCCTACCCAAATCATAACCCTAACCCTAACCAATTTGTTTATCTAAAATTAATTGAATCCTAATTGGAATATAGCCCTATTTTACCTACCCCCTGATCTAATCTGGCCCTAAACAATTTTACTATTTTGGAAAGTCCCACTTCTACTTCATTTTTGGAAATTAAATCTCAAACCTCAGCCCAGTACTGGATCTGAAGCCCAAGTAATCCTAACCCTAAGCTGAAACCTAAAGCCTAACCCAAAGTCACATCGCCTTTCTAAATTATTTACTCCCCAAGTAGGGTTGAGTCCTCCCCAAGCAGGGTCGAGAGTTATAGAAAAAGCCAAGTCGGCATGAATAGGAACCTAAAAATTGGAAGAGAAAGAGACAGATGTAGGCCAAAAGGAAGGGTAAAGGGCAGAGGTCAAGAGAAGGGAAGAAAAGGATGATGAAAAGGGAAAAGTCAAAGGGAAAAGAGGAAAAGACTGAAAATGAAGAGAGGAAGAAGAGAGGGAAAGATTAGAGCCAAAAAGTCTGGCAGAATTGGAAAACAGCAAAAAGCTGAAAAGAATTTTAAAAGAAAGCCAAAAAAAGCCAAAGGAGGCGGGATCAGAGGAGAGAGTATAAATAGGAGGCTCAAACACAGAGCTCTTCAGTATGCCCTCGCCTGAAGAAGAAGCAACACCTTCGAAACGTCGCGACATGGGCATACTCATTTAATTTTTCATCTTTATGTTAGTTTGTTGTTTTAGTTTGTTATTTTGGGGGATTTTATTTCATATTTTAATTCATGTTTTATTGATTTTCCTTAAAAACTCAAATTGGAGATTACTTAAAACTAAATGTGGACAAAAAACACAGAAAGCAAATTGGAATTAAAAATCTTTATTGGAAACAAGCCAAAGTAACGGACATGAAATATGACAACCTGTAAAAAAGAATACTTACCTGTAAAAAAAGTAAAAAAATACTTACCTGAAAGGAAAAAACCTGCAAAAGAAATACTTACCTGAAAATTGAAAAACAATCATGAGGTAGAGGGATGTGGGGCTGCGGACCGTCGGGTGCGATGGCCCGTGCACGCTCTGTTCCTCCTGGAGTGCGTACAGGGCCTCGATTGCTGTGGCCCTGTCCACTCTGAGAGGGACAGGTTCTTTTTCTCACTCCTAACCAGCCAGCGCCTCGATCCGGTTGGTCTTTGGGTCTCACTCCTAGCTAAGCTAAATCTAGCATCTATGCCCTACCCAAATCATAACCCTAACCCTAACCAATTTGTTTATCTAAAATTAATTGAATCCTAATTGGAATATAGCCCTATTTTACCTACCCCCTGATCTAATCTGGCCCTAAACAATTTTACTATTTTGGAAAGTCCCACTTCTACTTCATTTTTGGAAATTAAATCTCAAACCTCAGCCCAGTACTGGATCTGAAGCCCAAGTAATCCTAACCCTAAGCTGAAACCTAAAGCCTAACCCAAAGTCACATCGCCTTTCTAAATTATTTACTCCCCAAGTAGGGTTGAGTCCTCCCCAAGCAGGGTCGAGAGTTATAGAAAAAGCCAAGTCGGCATGAATAGGAACCTAAAAATTGGAAGAGAAAGAGACAGATGTAGGCCAAAAGGAAGGGTAAAGGGCAGAGGTCAAGAGAAGGGAAGAAAAGGATGATGAAAAGGGAAAAGTCAAAGGGAAAAGAGGAAAAGACTGAAAATGAAGAGAGGAAGAAGAGAGGGAAAGATTAGAGCCAAAAAGTCTGGCAGAATTGGAAAACAGCAAAAAGCTGAAAAGAATTTTAAAAGAAAGCCAAAAAAAGCCAAAGGAGGCGGGATCAGAGGAGAGAGTATAAATAGGAGGCTCAAACACAGAGCTCTTCAGTATGCCCTCGCCTGAAGAAGAAGCAACACCTTCGAAACGTCGCGACATGGGCATACTCATTTAATTTTTCATCTTTATGTTAGTTTGTTGTTTTAGTTTGTTATTTTGGGGGATTTTATTTCATATTTTAATTCATGTTTTATTGATTTTCCTTAAAAACTCAAATTGGAGATTACTTAAAACTAAATGTGGACAAAAAACACAGAAAGCAAATTGGAATTAAAAATCTTTATTGGAAACAAGCCAAAGTAACGGACATGAAATATGACAACCTGTAAAAAAGAATACTTACCTGTAAAAAAAGTAAAAAAATACTTACCTGAAAGGAAAAAACCTGCAAAAGAAATACTTACCTGAAAATTGAAAAACAATCATGAGGTAGAGGGATGTGGGGCTGCGGACCGTCGGGTGCGATGGCCCGTGCACGCTCTGTTCCTCCTGGAGTGCGTACAGGGCCTCGATTGCTGTGGCCCTGTCCACTCTGAGAGGGACAGGTTCTTTTTCTCACTCCTAACCAGCCAGCGCCTCGATCCGGTTGGTCTTTGGGTCTCACTCCTAGCTAAGCTAAATCTAGCATCTATGCCCTACCCAAATCATAACCCTAACCCTAACCAATTTGTTTATCTAAAATTAATTGAATCCTAATTGGAATATAGCCCTATTTTACCTACCCCTGATCTAATCTGGCCCTAAACAATTTTACTATTTTGGAAAGTCCCACTTCTACTTCATTTTTGGAAATTAAATCTCAAACCTCAGCCCAGTACTGGATCTGAAGCCCAAGTAATCCTAACCCTAAGCTGAAACCTAAAGCCTAACCCAAAGTCACATCGCCTTTCTAAATTATTTACTCCCCAAGTAGGGTTGAGTCCTCCCCAAGCAGGGTCGAGAGTTATAGAAAAAGCCAAGTCGGCATGAATAGGAACCTAAAAATTGGAAGAGAAAGAGACAGATGTAGGCCAAAAGGAAGGGTAAAGGGCAGAGGTCAAGAGAAGGGAAGAAAAGGATGATGAAAAGGGAAAAGTCAAAGGGAAAAGAGGAAAAGACTGAAAATGAAGAGAGGAAGAAGAGAGGGAAAGATTAGAGCCAAAAAGTCTGGCAGAATTGGAAAACAGCAAAAAGCTGAAAAGAATTTTAAAAGAAAGCCAAAAAAAGCCAAAGGAGGCGGGATCAGAGGAGAGAGTATAAATAGGAGGCTCAAACACAGAGCTCTTCAGTATGCCCTCGCCTGAAGAAGAAGCAACACCTTCGAAACGTCGCGACATGGGCATACTCATTTAATTTTTCATCTTTATGTTAGTTTGTTGTTTTAGTTTGTTATTTTGGGGGATTTTATTTCATATTTTAATTCATGTTTTATTGATTTTCCTTAAAAACTCAAATTGGAGATTACTTAAAACTAAATGTGGACAAAAAACACAGAAAGCAAATTGGAATTAAAAATCTTTATTGGAAACAAGCCAAAGTAACGGACATGAAATATGACAACCTGTAAAAAAGAATACTTACCTGTAAAAAAAGTAAAAAATACTTACCTGAAAGGAAAAAACCTGCAAAAGAAATACTTACCTGAAAATTGAAAAACAATCATGAGGTAGAGGGATGTGGGGCTGCGGACCGTCGGGTGCGATGGCCCGTGCACGCTCTGTTCCTCCTGGAGTGCGTACAGGGCCTCGATTGCTGTGGCCCTGTCCACTCTGAGAGGGACAGGTTCTTTTTCTCACTCCTAACCAGCCAGCGCCTCGATCCGGTTGGTCTTTGGGTCTCACTCCTAGCTAAGCTAAATCTAGCATCTATGCCCTACCCAAATCATAACCCTAACCCTAACCAATTTGTTTATCTAAAATTAATTGAATCCTAATTGGAATATAGCCCTATTTTACCTACCCCCTGATCTAATCTGGCCCTAAACAATTTTACTATTTTGGAAAGTCCCACTTCTACTTCATTTTTGGAAATTAAATCTCAAACCTCAGCCCAGTACTGGATCTGAAGCCCAAGTAATCCTAACCCTAAGCTGAAACCTAAAGCCTAACCCAAAGTCACATCGCCTTTCTAAATTATTTACTCCCCAAGTAGGGTTGAGTCCTCCCCAAGCAGGGTCGAGAGTTATAGAAAAAGCCAAGTCGGCATGAATAGGAACCTAAAAATTGGAAGAGAAAGAGACAGATGTAGGCCAAAAGGAAGGGTAAAGGGCAGAGGTCAAGAGAAGGGAAGAAAAGGATGATGAAAAGGGAAAAGTCAAAGGGAAAAGAGGAAAAGACTGAAAATGAAGAGAGGAAGAAGAGAGGGAAAGATTAGAGCCAAAAAGTCTGGCAGAATTGGAAAACAGCAAAAAGCTGAAAAGAATTTTAAAAGAAAGCCAAAAAAGCCAAAGGAGGCGGGATCAGAGGAGAGAGTATAAATAGGAGGCTCAAACACAGAGCTCTTCAGTATGCCCTCGCCTGAAGAAGAAGCAACACCTTCGAAACGTCGCGACATGGGCATACTCATTTAATTTTTCATCTTTATGTTAGTTTGTTGTTTTAGTTTGTTATTTTGGGGGATTTTATTTCATATTTTAATTCATGTTTTATTGATTTTCCTTAAAAACTCAAATTGGAGATTACTTAAAACTAAATGTGGACAAAAAACACAGAAAGCAAATTGGAATTAAAAATCTTTATTGGAAACAAGCCAAAGTAACGGACATGAAATATGACAACCTGTAAAAAAGAATACTTACCTGTAAAAAAGTAAAAAAATACTTACCTGAAAGGAAAAAACCTGCAAAAGAAATACTTACCTGAAAATTGAAAAACAATCATGAGGTAGAGGGATGTGGGGCTGCGGACCGTCGGGTGCGATGGCCCGTGCACGCTCTGTTCCTCCTGGAGTGCGTACAGGGCCTCGATTGCTGTGGCCCTGTCCACTCTGAGAGGGACAGGTTCTTTTTCTCACTCCTAACCAGCCAGCGCCTCGATCCGGTTGGTCTTTGGGTCTCACTCCTAGCTAAGCTAAATCTAGCATCTATGCCCTACCCAAATCATAACCCTAACCCTAACCAATTTGTTTATCTAAAATTAATTGAATCCTAATTGGAATATAGCCCTATTTTACCTACCCCCTGATCTAATCTGGCCCTAAACAATTTTACTATTTTGGAAAGTCCCACTTCTACTTCATTTTTGGAAATTAAATCTCAAACCTCAGCCCAGTACTGGATCTGAAGCCCAAGTAATCCTAACCCTAAGCTGAAACCTAAAGCCTAACCCAAAGTCACATCGCCTTTCTAAATTATTTACTCCCCAAGTAGGGTTGAGTCCTCCCCAAGCAGGGTCGAGAGTTATAGAAAAAGCCAAGTCGGCATGAATAGGAACCTAAAAATTGGAAGAGAAAGAGACAGATGTAGGCCAAAAGGAAGGGTAAAGGGCAGAGGTCAAGAGAAGGGAAGAAAAGGATGATGAAAAGGGAAAAGTCAAAGGGAAAAGAGGAAAAGACTGAAAATGAAGAGAGGAAGAAGAGAGGGAAAGATTAGAGCCAAAAAGTCTGGCAGAATTGGAAAACAGCAAAAAGCTGAAAAGAATTTTAAAAGAAAGCCAAAAAAAGCCAAAGGAGGCGGGATCAGAGGAGAGAGTATAAATAGGAGGCTCAAACACAGAGCTCTTCAGTATGCCCTCGCCTGAAGAAGAAGCAACACCTTCGAAACGTCGCGACATGGGCATACTCATTTAATTTTTCATCTTTATGTTAGTTTGTTGTTTTAGTTTGTTATTTTGGGGGATTTTATTTCATATTTTAATTCATGTTTTATTGATTTTCCTTAAAAACTCAAATTGGAGATTACTTAAAACTAAATGTGGACAAAAAACACAGAAAGCAAATTGGAATTAAAAATCTTTATTGGAAACAAGCCAAAGTAACGGACATGAAATATGACAACCTGTAAAAAGAATACTTACCTGTAAAAAAGTAAAAAATACTTACCTGAAAGGAAAAAACCTGCAAAAGAAATACTTACCTGAAAATTGAAAAACAATCATGAGGTAGAGGGATGTGGGGCTGCGGACCGTCGGGTGCGATGGCCCGTGCACGCTCTGTTCCTCCTGGAGTGCGTACAGGGCCTCGATTGCTGTGGCCCTGTCCACTCTGAGAGGGACAGGTTCTTTTTCTCACTCCTAACCAGCCAGCGCCTCGATCCGGTTGGTCTTTGGGTCTCACTCCTAGCTAAGCTAAATCTAGCATCTATGCCCTACCCAAATCATAACCCTAACCCTAACCAATTTGTTTATCTAAAATTAATTGAATCCTAATTGGAATATAGCCCTATTTTACCTACCCCCTGATCTAATCTGGCCCTAAACAATTTTACTATTTTGGAAAGTCCCACTTCTACTTCATTTTTGGAAATTAAATCTCAAACCTCAGCCCAGTACTGGATCTGAAGCCCAAGTAATCCTAACCCTAAGCTGAAACCTAAAGCCTAACCCAAAGTCACATCGCCTTTCTAAATTATTTACTCCCCAAGTAGGGTTGAGTCCTCCCCAAGCAGGGTCGAGAGTTATAGAAAAAGCCAAGTCGGCATGAATAGGAACCTAAAAATTGGAAGAGAAAGAGACAGATGTAGGCCAAAAGGAAGGGTAAAGGGCAGAGGTCAAGAGAAGGGAAGAAAAGGATGATGAAAAGGGAAAAGTCAAAGGGAAAAGAGGAAAAGACTGAAAATGAAGAGAGGAAGAAGAGAGGGAAAGATTAGAGCCAAAAAGTCTGGCAGAATTGGAAAACAGCAAAAAGCTGAAAAGAATTTTAAAAGAAAGCCAAAAAAAGCCAAAGGAGGCGGGATCAGAGGAGAGAGTATAAATAGGAGGCTCAAACACAGAGCTCTTCAGTATGCCCTCGCCTGAAGAAGAAGCAACACCTTCGAAACGTCGCGACATGGGCATACTCATTTAATTTTTCATCTTTATGTTAGTTTGTTGTTTTAGTTTGTTATTTTGGGGGATTTTATTTCATATTTTAATTCATGTTTTATTGATTTTCCTTAAAA
This sequence comes from Oreochromis niloticus, assembly GCF_001858045.2. Classification (NCBI taxonomy): domain Eukaryota; kingdom Metazoa; phylum Chordata; class Actinopteri; order Cichliformes; family Cichlidae; genus Oreochromis; species Oreochromis niloticus. The sequence goes on along the minus strand of NC_031972.2, from coordinate 1,716,195 downwards.
ACTCAAATTGGAGATTACTTAAAACTAAATGTGGACAAAAAACACAGAAAGCAAATTGGAATTAAAAATCTTTATTGGAAACAAGCCAAAGTAACGGACATGAAATATGACAACCTGTAAAAAAGAATACTTACCTGTAAAAAAGTAAAAAAATACTTACCTGAAAGGAAAAAACCTGCAAAAGAAATACTTACCTGAAATTGAAAAACAATCATGAGGTAGAGGGATGTGGGGCTGCGGACCGTCGGGTGCGATGGCCCGTGCACGCTCTGTTCCTCCTGGAGTGCGTACAGGGCCTCGATTGCTGTGGCCCTGTCCACTCTGAGAGGGACAGGTTCTTTTTCTCACTCCTAACCAGCCAGCGCCTCGATCCGGTTGGTCTTTGGGTCTCACTCCTAGCTAAGCTAAATCTAGCATCTATGCCCTACCCAAATCATAACCCTAACCCTAACCAATTTGTTTATCTAAAATTAATTGAATCCTAATTGGAATATAGCCCTATTTTACCTACCCCCTGATCTAATCTGGCCCTAAACAATTTTACTATTTTGGAAAGTCCCACTTCTACTTCATTTTTGGAAATTAAATCTCAAACCTCAGCCCAGTACTGGATCTGAAGCCCAAGTAATCCTAACCCTAAGCTGAAACCTAAAGCCTAACCCAAAGTCACATCGCCTTTCTAAATTATTTACTCCCCAAGTAGGGTTGAGTCCTCCCCAAGCAGGGTCGAGAGTTATAGAAAAAGCCAAGTCGGCATGAATAGGAACCTAAAAATTGGAAGAGAAAGAGACAGATGTAGGCCAAAAGGAAGGGTAAAGGGCAGAGGTCAAGAGAAGGGAAGAAAAGGATGATGAAAGGGAAAAGTCAAAGGGAAAAGAGGAAAAGACTGAAAATGAAGAGAGGAAGAAGAGAGGGAAAGATTAGAGCCAAAAAGTCTGGCAGAATTGGAAAACAGCAAAAAGCTGAAAAGAATTTTAAAAGAAAGCCAAAAAAAGCCAAAGGAGGCGGGATCAGAGGAGAGAGTATAAATAGGAGGCTCAAACACAGAGCTCTTCAGTATGCCCTCGCCTGAAGAAGAAGCAACACCTTCGAAACGTCGCGACATGGGCATACTCATTTAATTTTTCATCTTTATGTTAGTTTGTTGTTTTAGTTTGTTATTTTGGGGGATTTTATTTCATATTTTAATTCATGTTTTATTGATTTTCCTTAAAAACTCAAATTGGAGATTACTTAAAACTAAATGTGGACAAAAAACACAGAAAGCAAATTGGAATTAAAAATCTTTATTGGAAACAAGCCAAAGTAACGGACATGAAATATGACAACCTGTAAAAAAGAATACTTACCTGTAAGCTGAAAAGTAAAAAATACTTACCTGAAAGGAAAAAACCTGCAAAAGAAATACTTACCTGAAAATTGAAAAACAATCATGAGGTAGAGGGATGTGGGGCTGCGGACCGTCGGGTGCGATGGCCCGTGCACGCTCTGTTCCTCCTGGAGTGCGTACAGGGCCTCGATTGCTGTGGCCCTGTCCACTCTGAGAGGGACAGGTTCTTTTTCTCACTCCTAACCAGCCAGCGCCTCGATCCGGTTGGTCTTTGGGTCTCACTCCTAGCTAAGCTAAATCTAGCATCTATGCCCTACCCAAATCATAACCCTAACCCTAACCAATTTGTTTATCTAAAATTAATTGAATCCTAATTGGAATATAGCCCTATTTTACCTACCCCCTGATCTAATCTGGCCCTAAACAATTTTACTATTTTGGAAAGTCCCACTTCTACTTCATTTTTGGAAATTAAATCTCAAACCTCAGCCCAGTACTGGATCTGAAGCCCAAGTAATCCTAACCCTAAGCTGAAACCTAAAGCCTAACCCAAAGTCACATCGCCTTTCTAAATTATTTACTCCCCAAGTAGGGTTGAGTCCTCCCAAGCAGGGTCGAGAGTTATAGAAAAAGCCAAGTCGGCATGAATAGGAACCTAAAATTGGAAGAGAAAGAGACAGATGTAGGCCAAAAGGAAGGGTAAAGGCAGAGGTCAAGAGAAGGGAAGAAAAGGATGATGAAAAGGGAAAGTCAAAGGGAAAAGAGGAAAAGACTGAAAATGAAGAGAGGAAGAAGAGAGGGAAAGATTAGAGCCAAAAAGTCTGGCAGAATTGGAAAACAGCAGCAGGGTCGAAAGCTGAAAAGAATTTTAAAAGAAAGCCAAAAAAGCCAAAGGAGGCGGGATCAGAGGAGAGAGTATAAATAGGAGGCTCAAACACAGAGCTCTTCAGTATGCCCTCGCCTGAAGAAGAAGCAACACCTTCGAAACGTCGCGACATGGGCATACTCATTTAATTTTTCATCTTTATGTTAGTTTGTTGTTTTAGTTTGTTATTTTGGGGGATTTTATTTCATATTTTAATTCATGTTTTATTGATTTTCCTTAAAAACTCAAATTGGAGATTACTTAAAACTAAATGTGGACAAAAAACACAGAAAGCAAATTGGAATTAAAATCTTTATTGGAAACAAGCCAAAGTAACGGACATGAAATATGACAACCTGTAAAAAGAATACTTACCTGTAAAAAAAGTAAAAAATACTTACCTGAAAGGAAAAACCTGCAAAGAAATACTTACCTGAAAATTGAAAAACAATCATGAGGTAGAGGGATGTGGGGCTGCGGACCGTCGGGTGCGATGGCCCGTGCACGCTCTGTTCCTCCTGGAGTGCGTACAGGGCCTCGATTGCTGTGGCCCTGTCCACTCTGAGAGGGACAGGTTCTTTTTCTCACTCCTAACCAGCCAGCGCCTCGATCCGGTTGGTCTTTGGGTCTCACTCCTAGCTAAGCTAAATCTAGCATCTATGCCCTACCCAAATCATAACCCTAACCCTAACCAATTTGTTTATCTAAAATTAATTGAATCCTAATTGGAATATAGCCCTATTTTACCTACCCCCTGATCTAATCTGGCCCTAAACAATTTTACTATTTTGGAAAGTCCCACTTCTACTTCATTTTTGGAAATTAAATCTCAAACCTCAGCCCAGTACTGGATCTGAAGCCCAAGTAATCCTAACCCTAAGCTGAAACCTAAAGCCTAACCCAAAGTCACATCGCCTTTCTAAATTATTTACTCCCCAAGTAGGGTTGAGTCCTCCCCAAGCAGGGTCGAGAGTTATAGAAAAAGCCAAGTCGGCATGAATAGGAACCTAAAAATTGGAAGAGAAAGAGACAGATGTAGGCCAAAAGGAAGGGTAAAGGGCAGAGGTCAAGAGAAGGGAAGAAAAGGATGATGAAAAGGGAATGTCAAAGGGAAAAGAGGAAAAGACTGAAAATGAAGAGAGGAAGAAGAGAGGGAAAGATTAGAGCCAAAAGTCTGGCAGAATTGGAAAACAGCAAAAAGCTGAAAAGAATTTTAAAAGAAAGCCAAAAAAGCCAAAGGAGGCGGGATCAGAGGAGAGAGTATAAATAGGAGGCTCAAACACAGAGCTCTTCAGTATGCCCTCGCCTGAAGAAGAAGCAACACCTTCGAAACGTCGCGACATGGGCATACTCATTTAATTTTCATCTTTATGTTAGTTTGTTGTTTTAGTTTGTTATTTTGGGGGATTTTATTTCATATTTTAATTCATGTTTTATTGATTTTCCTTAAAAACTCAAATTGGAGATTACTTAAACTAAATGTGGACAAAAAACACAGAAAGCAAATTGGAATTAAAATCTTTATTGGAAACAAGCCAAAGTAACGGACATGAAATATGACAACCTGTAAAAAGAATACTTACCTGTAAAAAAAGTAAAAAATACTTACCTGAAAGGAAAAACCTGCAAAAGAAATACTTACCTGAAAATTGAAAACAATCATGAGGTAGAGGGATGTGGGGCTGCGGACCGTCGGGTGCGATGGCCCGTGCACGCTCTGTTCCTCCTGGAGTGCGTACAGGGCCTCGATTGCTGTGGCCCTGTCCACTCTGAGAGGGACAGGTTCTTTTTCTCACTCCTAACCAGCCAGCGCCTCGATCCGGTTGGTCTTTGGGTCTCACTCCTAGCTAAGCTAAATCTAGCATCTATGCCCTACCCAAATCATAACCCTAACCCTAACCAATTTGTTTATCTAAAATTAATTGAATCCTAATTGGAATATAGCCCTATTTTACCTACCCCCTGATCTAATCTGGCCCTAAACAATTTTACTATTTTGGAAAGTCCCACTTCTACTTCATTTTTGGAAATTAAATCTCAAACCTCAGCCCAGTACTGGATCTGAAGCCCAAGTAATCCTAACCCTAAGCTGAAACCTAAAGCCTAACCCAAAGTCACATCGCCTTTCTAAATTATTTACTCCCCAAGTAGGGTTGAGTCCTCCCCAAGCAGGGTCGAGAGTTATAGAAAAGCCAAGTCGGCATGAATAGGAACCTAAAATTGGAAGAGAAAGAGACAGATGTAGGCCAAAAGGAAGGGTAAAGGGCAGAGGTCAAGAGAAGGGAAGAAAAGGATGATGAAAAGGGAAAAGTCAAAGGGAAAGAGGAAAAGACTGAAAATGAAGAGAGGAAGAAGAGAGGGAAAGATTAGAGCCAAAAAGTCTGGCAGAATTGGAAAACAGCAAAAAGCTGAAAAGAATTTTAAAAGAAAGCCAAAAAAGCCAAAGGAGGCGGGATCAGAGGAGAGAGTATAAATAGGAGGCTCAAACACAGAGCTCTTCAGTATGCCCTCGCCTGAAGAAGAAGCAACACCTTCGAAACGTCGCGACATGGGCATACTCATTTAATTTTTCATCTTTATGTTAGTTTGTTGTTTTAGTTTGTTATTTTGGGGATTTTATTTCATATTTTAATTCATGTTTTATTGATTTTCCTTAAAAACTCAAATTGGAGATTACTTAAAACTAAATGTGGACAAAAACACAGAAAGCAAATTGGAATTAAAAATCTTTATTGGAAACAAGCCAAAGTAACGGACATGAAATATGACAACCTGTAAAAAGAATACTTACCTGTAAAAAAGTAAAAAAATACTTACCTGAAAGGAAAAAACCTGCAAAAGAAATACTTACCTGAAAATTGAAAAACAATCATGAGGTAGAGGGATGTGGGGCTGCGGACCGTCGGGTGCGATGGCCCGTGCACGCTCTGTTCCTCCTGGAGTGCGTACAGGGCCTCGATTGCTGTGGCCCTGTCCACTCTGAGAGGGACAGGTTCTTTTTCTCACTCCTAACCAGCCAGCGCCTCGATCCGGTTGGTCTTTGGGTCTCACTCCTAGCTAAGCTAAATCTAGCATCTATGCCCTACCCAAATCATAACCCTAACCCTAACCAATTTGTTTATCTAAAATTAATTGAATCCTAATTGGAATATAGCCCTATTTTACCTACCCCTGATCTAATCTGGCCCTAAACAATTTTACTATTTTGGAAAGTCCCACTTCTACTTCATTTTTGGAAATTAAATCTCAAACCTCAGCCCAGTACTGGATCTGAAGCCCAAGTAATCCTAACCCTAAGCTGAAACCTAAAGCCTAACCCAAAGTCACATCGCCTTTCTAAATTATTTACTCCCCAAGTAGGGTTGAGTCCTCCCCAAGCAGGGTCGAGAGTTATAGAAAAGCCAAGTCGGCATGAATAGGAACCTAAAAATTGGAAGAGAAAGAGACAGATGTAGGCCAAAAGGAAGGGTAAAGGGCAGAGGTCAAGAGAAGGGAAGAAAAGGATGATGAAAAGGGAAAAGTCAAAGGGCAAGAGGAAAAGACTGAAAATGAAGAGAGGAAGAAGAGAGGGAAAGATTAGAGCCAAAAGTCTGGCAGAATTGGAAAACAGCAAAAGCTGAAAGAATTTTAAAAGAAAGCCAAAAAAGCCAAAGGAGGCGGGATCAGAGGAGAGAGTATAAATAGGAGGCTCAAACACAGAGCTCTTCAGTATGCCCTCGCCTGAAGAAGAAGCAACACCTTCGAAACGTCGCGACATGGGCATACTCATTTAATTTTTCATCTTTATGTTAGTTTGTTGTTTTAGTTTGTTATTTTGGGGATTTTATTTCATATTTTAATTCATGTTTTATTGATTTTCCTTAAAAACTCAAATTGGAGATTACTTAAAACTAAATGTGGACAAAAAACACAGAAAGCAAATTGGAATTAAAAATCTTTATTGGAAACAAGCCAAAGTAACGGACATGAAATATGACAACCTGTAAAAAGAATACTTACCTGTAAAAAAGTAAAAAAATACTTACCTGAAAGGAAAAAACCTGCAAAAGAAATACTTACCTGAAAATTGAAAAACAATCATGAGGTAGAGGGATGTGGGGCTGCGGACCGTCGGGTGCGATGGCCCGTGCACGCTCTGTTCCTCCTGGAGTGCGTACAGGGCCTCGATTGCTGTGGCCCTGTCCACTCTGAGAGGGACAGGTTCTTTTTCTCACTCCTAACCAGCCAGCGCCTCGATCCGGTTGGTCTTTGGGTCTCACTCCTAGCTAAGCTAAATCTAGCATCTATGCCCTACCCAAATCATAACCCTAACCCTAACCAATTTGTTTATCTAAAATTAATTGAATCCTAATTGGAATATAGCCCTATTTTACCTACCCCTGATCTAATCTGGCCCTAAACAATTTTACTATTTTGGAAAGTCCCACTTCTACTTCATTTTTGGAAATTAAATCTCAAACCTCAGCCCAGTACTGGATCTGAAGCCCAAGTAATCCTAACCCTAAGCTGAAACCTAAAGCCTAACCCAAAGTCACATCGCCTTTCTAAATTATTTACTCCCCAAGTAGGGTTGAGTCCTCCCCAAGCAGGGTCGAGAGTTATAGAAAAAGCCAAGTCGGCATGAATAGGAACCTAAAAATTGGAAGAGAAAGAGACAGATGTAGGCCAAAAGGAAGGGTAAAGGGCAGAGGTCAAGAGAAGGGAAGAAAAGGATGATGAAAAGGGAAAAGTCAAAGGGAAAAGAGGAAAAGACTGAAAATGAAGAGAGGAAGAAGAGAGGGAAAGATTAGAGCCAAAAAGTCTGGCAGAATTGGAAAACAGCAAAAAGCTGAAAAGAATTTTAAAAGAAAGCCAAAAAAAGCCAAAGGAGGCGGGATCAGAGGAGAGAGTATAAATAGGAGGCTCAAACACAGAGCTCTTCAGTATGCCCTCGCCTGAAGAAGAAGCAACACCTTCGAAACGTCGCGACATGGGCATACTCATTTAATTTTTCATCTTTATGTTAGTTTGTTGTTTTAGTTTGTTATTTTGGGGGATTTTATTTCATATTTTAATTCATGTTTTATTGATTTTCCTTAAAAACTCAAATTGGAGATTACTTAAAACTAAATGTGGACAAAAACACAGAAAGCAAATTGGAATTAAAAATCTTTATTGGAAACAAGCCAAAGTAACGGACATGAAATATGACAACCTGTAAAAAAGAATACTTACCTGTAAAAAAGTAAAAAAATACTTACCTGAAAGGAAAAAACCTGCAAAAGAAATACTTACCTGAAAATTGAAAAACAATCATGAGGTAGAGGGATGTGGGGCTGCGGACCGTCGGGTGCGATGGCCCGTGCACGCTCTGTTCCTCCTGGAGTGCGTACAGGGCCTCGATTGCTGTGGCCCTGTCCACTCTGAGAGGGACAGGTTCTTTTTCTCACTCCTAACCAGCCAGCGCCTCGATCCGGTTGGTCTTTGGGTCTCACTCCTAGCTAAGCTAAATCTAGCATCTATGCCCTACCCAAATCATAACCCTAACCCTAACCAATTTGTTTATCTAAAATTAATTGAATCCTAATTGGAATATAGCCCTATTTTACCTACCCCTGATCTAATCTGGCCCTAAACAATTTTACTATTTTGGAAAGTCCCACTTCTACTTCATTTTTGGAAATTAAATCTCAAACCTCAGCCCAGTACTGGATCTGAAGCCCAAGTAATCCTAACCCTAAGCTGAAACCTAAAGCCTAACCCAAAGTCACATCGCCTTTCTAAATTATTTACTCCCCAAGTAGGGTTGAGTCCTCCCCAAGCAGGGTCGAGAGTTATAGAAAAAGCCAAGTCGGCATGAATAGGAACCTAAAAATTGGAAGAGAAAGAGACAGATGTAGGCCAAAAGGAAGGGTAAAGGGCAGAGGTCAAGAGAAGGGAAGAAAAGGATGATGAAAAGGGAAAAGTCAAAGGGAAAAGAGGAAAAGACTGAAAATGAAGAGAGGAAGAAGAGAGGGAAAGATTAGAGCCAAAAAGTCTGGCAGAATTGGAAAACAGCAAAAAGCTGAAAAGAATTTTAAAAGAAAGCCAAAAAAGCCAAAGGAGGCGGGATCAGAGGAGAGAGTATAAATAGGAGGCTCAAACACAGAGCTCTTCAGTATGCCCTCGCCTGAAGAAGAAGCAACACCTTCGAAACGTCGCGACATGGGCATACTCATTTAATTTTTCATCTTTATGTTAGTTTGTTGTTTTAGTTTGTTATTTTGGGGGATTTTATTTCATATTTTAATTCATGTTTTATTGATTTTCCTTAAAACTCAAATTGGAGATTACTTAAAACTAAATGTGGACAAAAAACACAGAAAGCAAATTGGAATTAAAATCTTTATTGGAAACAAGCCAAAGTAACGGACATGAAATATGACAACCTGTAAAAAAGAATACTTACCTGTAAAAAAGTAAAAAAATACTTACCTGAAAGGAAAAAACCTGCAAAAGAAATACTTACCTGAAAATTGAAAAACAATCATGAGGTAGAGGGATGTGGGGCTGCGGACCGTCGGGTGCGATGGCCCGTGCACGCTCTGTTCCTCCTGGAGTGCGTACAGGGCCTCGATTGCTGTGGCCCTGTCCACTCTGAGAGGGACAGGTTCTTTTTCTCACTCCTAACCAGCCAGCGCCTCGATCCGGTTGGTCTTTGGGTCTCACTCCTAGCTAAGCTAAATCTAGCATCTATGCCCTACCCAAATCATAACCCTAACCCTAACCAATTTGTTTATCTAAAATTAATTGAATCCTAATTGGAATATAGCCCTATTTTACCTACCCCCTGATCTAATCTGGCCCTAAACAATTTTACTATTTTGGAAAGTCCCACTTCTACTTCATTTTTGGAAATTAAATCTCAAACCTCAGCCCAGTACTGGATCTGAAGCCCAAGTAATCCTAACCCTAAGCTGAAACCTAAAGCCTAACCCAAAGTCACATCGCCTTTCTAAATTATTTACTCCCCAAGTAGGGTTGAGTCCTCCCCAAGCAGGGTCGAGAGTTATAGAAAAAGCCAAGTCGGCATGAATAGGAACCTAAAAATTGGAAGAGAAAGAGACAGATGTAGGCCAAAAGGAAGGGTAAAGGGCAGAGGTCAAGAGAAGGGAAGAAAAGGATGATGAAAAGGGAAAAGTCAAAGGGAAAAGAGGAAAAGACTGAAAATGAAGAGAGGAAGAAGAGAGGGAAAGATTAGAGCCAAAAAGTCTGGCAGAATTGGAAAACAGCAAAAAGCTGAAAAGAATTTTAAAAGAAAGCCAAAAAAAGCCAAAGGAGGCGGGATCAGAGGAGAGAGTATAAATAGGAGGCTCAAACACAGAGCTCTTCAGTATGCCCTCGCCTGAAGAAGAAGCAACACCTTCGAAACGTCGCGACATGGGCATACTCATTTAATTTTTCATCTTTATGTTAGTTTGTTGTTTTAGTTTGTTATTTTGGGGATTTTATTTCATATTTTAATTCATGTTTTATTGATTTTCCTTAAAAACTCAAATTGGAGATTACTTAAAACTAAATGTGGACAAAAACACAGAAAGCAAATTGGAATTAAAAATCTTTATTGGAAACAAGCCAAAGTAACGGACATGAAATATGACAACCTGTAAAAAGAATACTTACCTGTAAAAAAGTAAAAAAATACTTACCTGAAAGGAAAAAACCTGCAAAAGAAATACTTACCTGAAAATTGAAAAACAATCATGAGGTAGAGGGATGTGGGGCTGCGGACCGTCGGGTGCGATGGCCCGTGCACGCTCTGTTCCTCCTGGAGTGCGTACAGGGCCTCGATTGCTGTGGCCCTGTCCACTCTGAGAGGGACAGGTTCTTTTTCTCACTCCTAACCAGCCAGCGCCTCGATCCGGTTGGTCTTTGGGTCTCACTCCTAGCTAAGCTAAATCTAGCATCTATGCCCTACCCAAATCATAACCCTAACCCTAACCAATTTGTTTATCTAAAATTAATTGAATCCTAATTGGAATATAGCCCTATTTTACCTACCCCCTGATCTAATCTGGCCCTAAACAATTTTACTATTTTGGAAAGTCCCACTTCTACTTCATTTTTGGAAATTAAATCTCAAACCTCAGCCCAGTACTGGATCTGAAGCCCAAGTAATCCTAACCCTAAGCTGAAACCTAAAGCCTAACCCAAAGTCACATCGCCTTTCTAAATTATTTACTCCCCAAGTAGGGTTGAGTCCTCCCCAAGCAGGGTCGAGAGTTATAGAAAAAGCCAAGTCGGCATGAATAGGAACCTAAAAATTGGAAGAGAAAGAGACAGATGTAGGCCAAAAGGAAGGGTAAAGGGCAGAGGTCAAGAGAAGGGAAGAAAAGGATGATGAAAAGGGAAAAGTCAAAGGGAAAAGAGGAAAAGACTGAAAATGAAGAGAGGAAGAAGAGAGGGAAAGATTAGAGCCAAAAAGTCTGGCAGAATTGGAAAACAGCAAAAAGCTGAAAAGAATTTTAAAAGAAAGCCAAAAAAAGCCAAAGGAGGCGGGATCAGAGGAGAGAGTATAAATAGGAGGCTCAAACACAGAGCTCTTCAGTATGCCCTCGCCTGAAGAAGAAGCAACACCTTCGAAACGTCGCGACATGGGCATACTCATTTAATTTTTCATCTTTATGTTAGTTTGTTGTTTTAGTTTGTTATTTTGGGGGATTTTATTTCATATTTTAATTCATGTTTTATTGATTTTCCTTAAAAACTCAAATTGGAGATTACTTAAAACTAAATGTGGACAAAAAACACAGAAAGCAAATTGGAATTAAAAATCTTTATTGGAAACAAGCCAAAGTAACGGACATGAAATATGACAACCTGTAAAAAGAATACTTACCTGTAAAAAAAGTAAAAAAATACTTACCTGAAAGGAAAAAACCTGCAAAAGAAATACTTACCTGAAAATTGAAAAACAATCATGAGGTAGAGGGATGTGGGGCTGCGGACCGTCGGGTGCGATGGCCCGTGCACGCTCTGTTCCTCCTGGAGTGCGTACAGGGCCTCGATTGCTGTGGCCCTGTCCACTCTGAGAGGGACAGGTTCTTTTTCTCACTCCTAACCAGCCAGCGCCTCGATCCGGTTGGTCTTTGGGTCTCACTCCTAGCTAAGCTAAATCTAGCATCTATGCCCTACCCAAATCATAACCCTAACCCTAACCAATTTGTTTATCTAAAATTAATTGAATCCTAATTGGAATATAGCCCTATTTTACCTACCCCCTGATCTAATCTGGCCCTAAACAATTTTACTATTTTGGAAAGTCCCACTTCTACTTCATTTTGGAAATTAAATCTCAAACCTCAGCCCAGTACTGGATCTGAAGCCCAAGTAATCCTAACCCTAAGCTGAAACCTAAAGCCTAACCCAAAGTCACATCGCCTTTCTAAATTATTTACTCCCCAAGTAGGGTTGAGTCCTCCCCAAGCAGGGTCGAGAGTTATAGAAAAAGCCAAGTCGGCATGAATAGGAACCTAAAAATTGGAAGAGAAAGAGACAGATGTAGGCCAAAAGGAAGGGTAAAGGGCAGAGGTCAAGAGAAGGGAAGAAAAGGATGATGAAAAGGGAAAAGTCAAAGGGAAAAGAGGAAAAGACTGAAAATGAAGAGAGGAAGAAGAGAGGGAAAGATTAGAGCCAAAAAGTCTGGCAGAATTGGAAAACAGCAAAAAGCTGAAAAGAATTTTAAAAGAAAGCCAAAAAAAGCCAAAGGAGGCGGGATCAGAGGAGAGAGTATAAATAGGAGGCTCAAACACAGAGCTCTTCAGTATGCCCTCGCCTGAAGAAGAAGCAACACCTTCGAAACGTCGCGACATGGGCATACTCATTTAATTTTTCATCTTTATGTTAGTTTGTTGTTTTAGTTTGTTATTTTGGGGGATTTTATTTCATATTTTAATTCATGTTTTATTGATTTTCCTTAAAAACTCAAATTGGAGATTACTTAAAACTAAATGTGGACAAAAAACACAGAAAGCAAATTGGAATTAAAAATCTTTATTGGAAACAAGCCAAAGTAACGGACATGAAATATGACAACCTGTAAAAAAGAATACTTACCTGTAAAAAAAGTAAAAAATACTTACCTGAAAGGAAAAAACCTGCAAAAGAAATACTTACCTGAAAATTGAAAAACAATCATGAGGTAGAGGGATGTGGGGCTGCGGACCGTCGGGTGCGATGGCCCGTGCACGCTCTGTTCCTCCTGGAGTGCGTACAGGGCCTCGATTGCTGTGGCCCTGTCCACTCTGAGAGGGACAGGTTCTTTTTCTCACTCCTAACCAGCCAGCGCCTCGATCCGGTTGGTCTTTGGGTCTCACTCCTAGCTAAGCTAAATCTAGCATCTATGCCCTACCCAAATCATAACCCTAACCCTAACCAATTTGTTTATCTAAAATTAATTGAATCCTAATTGGAATATAGCCCTATTTTACCTACCCCTGATCTAATCTGGCCCTAAACAATTTTACTATTTTGGAAAGTCCCACTTCTACTTCATTTTTGGAAATTAAATCTCAAACCTCAGCCCAGTACTGGATCTGAAGCCCAAGTAATCCTAACCCTAAGCTGAAACCTAAAGCCTAACCCAAAGTCACATCGCCTTTCTAAATTATTTACTCCCCAAGTAGGGTTGAGTCCTCCCCAAGCAGGGTCGAGAGTTATAGAAAAAGCCAAGTCGGCATGAATAGGAACCTAAAAATTGGAAGAGAAAGAGACAGATGTAGGCCAAAAGGAAGGGTAAAGGGCAGAGGTCAAGAGAAGGGAAGAAAAGGATGATGAAAAGGGAAAAGTCAAAGGGAAAAGAGGAAAAGACTGAAAATGAAGAGAGGAAGAAGAGAGGGAAAGATTAGAGCCAAAAAGTCTGGCAGAATTGGAAAACAGCAAAAAGCTGAAAAGAATTTTAAAAGAAAGCCAAAAAAAGCCAAAGGAGGCGGGATCAGAGGAGAGAGTATAAATAGGAGGCTCAAACACAGAGCTCTTCAGTATGCCCTCGCCTGAAGAAGAAGCAACACCTTCGAAACGTCGCGACATGGGCATACTCATTTAATTTTTCATCTTTATGTTAGTTTGTTGTTTTAGTTTGTTATTTTGGGGGATTTTATTTCATATTTTAATTCATGTTTTATTGATTTTCCTTAAAAACTCAAATTGGAGATTACTTAAAACTAAATGTGGACAAAAACACAGAAAGCAAATTGGAATTAAAAATCTTTATTGGAAACAAGCCAAAGTAACGGACATGAAATATGACAACCTGTAAAAAGAATACTTACCTGTAAAAAAAGTAAAAAAATACTTACCTGAAAGGAAAAACCTGCAAAAGAAATACTTACCTGAAAATTGAAAAACAATCATGAGGTAGAGGGATGTGGGGCTGCGGACCGTCGGGTGCGATGGCCCGTGCACGCTCTGTTCCTCCTGGAGTGCGTACAGGGCCTCGATTGCTGTGGCCCTGTCCACTCTGAGAGGGACAGGTTCTTTTTCTCACTCCTAACCAGCCAGCGCCTCGATCCGGTTGGTCTTTGGGTCTCACTCCTAGCTAAGCTAAATCTAGCATCTATGCCCTACCCAAATCATAACCCTAACCCTAACCAATTTGTTTATCTAAAATTAATTGAATCCTAATTGGAATATAGCCCTATTTTACCTACCCCCTGATCTAATCTGGCCCTAAACAATTTTACTATTTTGGAAAGTCCCACTTCTACTTCATTTTTGGAAATTAAATCTCAAACCTCAGCCCAGTACTGGATCTGAAGCCCAAGTAATCCTAACCCTAAGCTGAAACCTAAAGCCTAACCCAAAGTCACATCGCCTTTCTAAATTATTTACTCCCCAAGTAGGGTTGAGTCCTCCCCAAGCAGGGTCGAGAGTTATAGAAAAAGCCAAGTCGGCATGAATAGGAACCTAAAAATTGGAAGAGAAAGAGACAGATGTAGGCCAAAAGGAAGGGTAAAGGGCAGAGGTCAAGAGAAGGGAAGAAAAGGATGATGAAAAGGGAAAAGTCAAAGGGAAAAGAGGAAAGACTGAAAATGAAGAGAGGAAGAAGAGAGGGAAAGATTAGAGCCAAAAAGTCTGGCAGAATTGGAAAACAGCAAAAAGCTGAAAAGAATTTTAAAAGAAAGCCAAAAAAAGCCAAAGGAGGCGGGATCAGAGGAGAGAGTATAAATAGGAGGCTCAAACACAGAGCTCTTCAGTATGCCCTCGCCTGAAGAAGAAGCAACACCTTCGAAACGTCGCGACATGGGCATACTCATTTAATTTTTCATCTTTATGTTAGTTTGTTGTTTTAGTTTGTTATTTTGGGGGATTTTATTTCATATTTTAATTCATGTTTTATTGATTTTCCTTAAAAACTCAAATTGGAGATTACTTAAAACTAAATGTGGACAAAAAACACAGAAAGCAAATTGGAATTAAAAATCTTTATTGGAAACAAGCCAAAGTAACGGACATGAAATATGACAACCTGTAAAAAGAATACTTACCTGTAAAAAAAGTAAAAAATACTTACCTGAAAGGAAAAAACCTGCAAAAGAAATACTTACCTGAAAATTGAAAAACAATCATGAGGTAGAGGGATGTGGGGCTGCGGACCGTCGGGTGCGATGGCCCGTGCACGCTCTGTTCCTCCTGGAGTGCGTACAGGGCCTCGATTGCTGTGGCCCTGTCCACTCTGAGAGGGACAGGTTCTTTTTCTCACTCCTAACCAGCCAGCGCCTCGATCCGGTTGGTCTTTGGGTCTCACTCCTAGCTAAGCTAAATCTAGCATCTATGCCCTACCCAAATCATAACCCTAACCCTAACCAATTTGTTTATCTAAAATTAATTGAATCCTAATTGGAATATAGCCCTATTTTACCTACCCCCTGATCTAATCTGGCCCTAAACAATTTTACTATTTTGGAAAGTCCCACTTCTACTTCATTTTTGGAAATTAAATCTCAAACCTCAGCCCAGTACTGGATCTGAAGCCCAAGTAATCCTAACCCTAAGCTGAAACCTAAAGCCTAACCCAAAGTCACATCGCCTTTCTAAATTATTTACTCCCCAAGTAGGGTTGAGTCCTCCCCAAGCAGGGTCGAGAGTTATAGAAAAAGCCAAGTCGGCATGAATAGGAACCTAAAAATTGGAAGAGAAAGAGACAGATGTAGGCCAAAAGGAAGGGTAAAGGGCAGAGGTCAAGAGAAGGGAAGAAAAGGATGATGAAAAGGGAAAAGTCAAAGGGAAAAGAGGAAAAGACTGAAAATGAAGAGAGGAAGAAGAGAGGGAAAGATTAGAGCCAAAAAGTCTGGCAGAATTGGAAAACAGCAAAAAGCTGAAAAGAATTTTAAAAGAAAGCCAAAAAAAGCCAAAGGAGGCGGGATCAGAGGAGAGAGTATAAATAGGAGGCTCAAACACAGAGCTCTTCAGTATGCCCTCGCCTGAAGAAGAAGCAACACCTTCGAAACGTCGCGACATGGGCATACTCATTTAATTTTTCATCTTTATGTTAGTTTGTTGTTTTAGTTTGTTATTTTGGGGATTTTATTTCATATTTTAATTCATGTTTTATTGATTTTCCTTAAAAACTCAAATTGGAGATTACTTAAAACTAAATGTGGACAAAAAACACAGAAAGCAAATTGGAATTAAAAATCTTTATTGGAAACAAGCCAAAGTAACGGACATGAAATATGACAACCTGTAAAAAGAATACTTACCTGTAAAAAAAGTAAAAAAATACTTACCTGAAAGGAAAAAACCTGCAAAAGAAATACTTACCTGAAAATTGAAAAACAATCATGAGGTAGAGGGATGTGGGGCTGCGGACCGTCGGGTGCGATGGCCCGTGCACGCTCTGTTCCTCCTGGAGTGCGTACAGGGCCTCGATTGCTGTGGCCCTGTCCACTCTGAGAGGGACAGGTTCTTTTTCTCACTCCTAACCAGCCAGCGCCTCGATCCGGTTGGTCTTTGGGTCTCACTCCTAGCTAAGCTAAATCTAGCATCTATGCCCTACCCAAATCATAACCCTAACCCTAACCAATTTGTTTATCTAAAATTAATTGAATCCTAATTGGAATATAGCCCTATTTTACCTACCCCCTGATCTAATCTGGCCCTAAACAATTTTACTATTTTGGAAAGTCCCACTTCTACTTCATTTTTGGAAATTAAATCTCAAACCTCAGCCCAGTACTGGATCTGAAGCCCAAGTAATCCTAACCCTAAGCTGAAACCTAAAGCCTAACCCAAAGTCACATCGCCTTTCTAAATTATTTACTCCCCAAGTAGGGTTGAGTCCTCCCCAAGCAGGGTCGAGAGTTATAGAAAAAGCCAAGTCGGCATGAATAGGAACCTAAAAATTGGAAGAGAAAGAGACAGATGTAGGCCAAAAGGAAGGGTAAAGGGCAGAGGTCAAGAGAAGGGAAGAAAAGGATGATGAAAAGGGAAAAGTCAAAGGGAAAAGAGGAAAAGACTGAAAATGAAGAGAGGAAGAAGAGAGGGAAAGATTAGAGCCAAAAAGTCTGGCAGAATTGGAAAACAGCAAAAAGCTGAAAAGAATTTTAAAAGAAAGCCAAAAAAGCCAAAGGAGGCGGGATCAGAGGAGAGAGTATAAATAGGAGGCTCAAACACAGAGCTCTTCAGTATGCCCTCGCCTGAAGAAGAAGCAACACCTTCGAAACGTCGCGACATGGGCATACTCATTTAATTTTCATCTTTATGTTAGTTTGTTGTTTTAGTTTGTTATTTTGGGGGATTTTATTTCATATTTTAATTCATGTTTTATTGATTTTCCTTAAAAACTCAAATTGGAGATTACTTAAAACTAAATGTGGACAAAAAACACAGAAAGCAAATTGGAATTAAAAATCTTTATTGGAAACAAGCCAAAGTAACGGACATGAAATATGACAACCTGTAAAAAAGAATACTTACCTGTAAAAAAAGTAAAAAAATACTTACCTGAAAGGAAAAAACCTGCAAAAGAAATACTTACCTGAAAATTGAAAAACAATCATGAGGTAGAGGGATGTGGGGCTGCGGACCGTCGGGTGCGATGGCCCGTGCACGCTCTGTTCCTCCTGGAGTGCGTACAGGGCCTCGATTGCTGTGGCCCTGTCCACTCTGAGAGGGACAGGTTCTTTTTCTCACTCCTAACCAGCCAGCGCCTCGATCCGGTTGGTCTTTGGGTCTCACTCCTAGCTAAGCTAAATCTAGCATCTATGCCCTACCCAAATCATAACCCTAACCCTAACCAATTTGTTTATCTAAAATTAATTGAATCCTAATTGGAATATAGCCCTATTTTACCTACCCCCTGATCTAATCTGGCCCTAAACAATTTTACTATTTTGGAAAGTCCCACTTCTACTTCATTTTTGGAAATTAAATCTCAAACCTCAGCCCAGTACTGGATCTGAAGCCCAAGTAATCCTAACCCTAAGCTGAAACCTAAAGCCTAACCCAAAGTCACATCGCCTTTCTAAATTATTTACTCCCCAAGTAGGGTTGAGTCCTCCCCAAGCAGGGTCGAGAGTTATAGAAAAAGCCAAGTCGGCATGAATAGGAACCTAAAAATTGGAAGAGAAAGAGACAGATGTAGGCCAAAAGGAAGGGTAAAGGGCAGAGGTCAAGAGAAGGGAAGAAAAGGATGATGAAAAGGGAAAAGTCAAAGGGAAAAGAGGAAAAGACTGAAAATGAAGAGAGGAAGAAGAGAGGGAAAGATTAGAGCCAAAAAGTCTGGCAGAATTGGAAAACAGCAAAAAGCTGAAAAGAATTTTAAAAGAAAGCCAAAAAAAGCCAAAGGAGGCGGGATCAGAGGAGAGAGTATAAATAGGAGGCTCAAACACAGAGCTCTTCAGTATGCCCTCGCCTGAAGAAGAAGCAACACCTTCGAAACGTCGCGACATGGGCATACTCATTTAATTTTTCATCTTTATGTTAGTTTGTTGTTTTAGTTTGTTATTTTGGGGGATTTTATTTCATATTTTAATTCATGTTTTATTGATTTTCCTTAAAAACTCAAATTGGAGATTACTTAAAACTAAATGTGGACAAAAAACACAGAAAGCAAATTGGAATTAAAAATCTTTATTGGAAACAAGCCAAAGTAACGGACATGAAATATGACAACCTGTAAAAAAGAATACTTACCTGTAAAAAAAGTAAAAAAATACTTACCTGAAAGGAAAAAACCTGCAAAAGAAATACTTACCTGAAAATTGAAAAACAATCATGAGGTAGAGGGATGTGGGGCTGCGGACCGTCGGGTGCGATGGCCCGTGCACGCTCTGTTCCTCCTGGAGTGCGTACAGGGCCTCGATTGCTGTGGCCCTGTCCACTCTGAGAGGGACAGGTTCTTTTCTCACTCCTAACCAGCCAGCGCCTCGATCCGGTTGGTCTTTGGGTCTCACTCCTAGCTAAGCTAAATCTAGCATCTATGCCCTACCCAAATCATAACCCTAACCCTAACCAATTTGTTTATCTAAAATTAATTGAATCCTAATTGGAATATAGCCCTATTTTACCTACCCCCTGATCTAATCTGGCCCTAAACAATTTTACTATTTTGGAAAGTCCCACTTCTACTTCATTTTTGGAAATTAAATCTCAAACCTCAGCCCAGTACTGGATCTGAAGCCCAAGTAATCCTAACCCTAAGCTGAAACCTAAAGCCTAACCCAAAGTCACATCGCCTTTCTAAATTATTTACTCCCCAAGTAGGGTTGAGTCCTCCCCAAGCAGGGTCGAGAGTTATAGAAAAAGCCAAGTCGGCATGAATAGGAACCTAAAAATTGGAAGAGAAAGAGACAGATGTAGGCCAAAAGGAAGGGTAAAGGGCAGAGGTCAAGAGAAGGGAAGAAAAGGATGATGAAAAGGGAAAAGTCAAAGGGAAAAGAGGAAAAGACTGAAAATGAAGAGAGGAAGAAGAGAGGGAAAGATTAGAGCCAAAAAGTCTGGCAGAATTGGAAAACAGCAAAAAGCTGAAAAGAATTTTAAAAGAAAGCCAAAAAAGCCAAAGGAGGCGGGATCAGAGGAGAGAGTATAAATAGGAGGCTCAAACACAGAGCTCTTCAGTATGCCCTCGCCTGAAGAAGAAGCAACACCTTCGAAACGTCGCGACATGGGCATACTCATTTAATTTTTCATCTTTATGTTAGTTTGTTGTTTTAGTTTGTTATTTTGGGGGATTTTATTTCATATTTTAATTCATGTTTTATTGATTTTCCTTAAAAACTCAAATTGGAGATTACTTAAAACTAAATGTGGACAAAAAACACAGAAAGCAAATTGGAATTAAAATCTTTATTGGAAACAAGCCAAAGTAACGGACATGAAATATGACAACCTGTAAAAAGAATACTTACCTGTAAAAAAGTAAAAAATACTTACCTGAAAGGAAAAAACCTGCAAAAGAAATACTTACCTGAAAATTGAAAAACAATCATGAGGTAGAGGGATGTGGGGCTGCGGACCGTCGGGTGCGATGGCCCGTGCACGCTCTGTTCCTCCTGGAGTGCGTACAGGGCCTCGATTGCTGTGGCCCTGTCCACTCTGAGAGGGACAGGTTCTTTTTCTCACTCCTACCCTAACCCTAACCCCTTTCCCTAACCCCAACCCCTTCCCCTTCCCTAACCCTAACCTCTCCCATGATCCTTTTCCCTAATCCTAACCTTTCCCCTTCCCCTAATACCCCAAATTGGGTTTATACCTAACCCTAAGTTCATTTGTTAAAATAAATAAATTCATAACGTACAAATATTAAAAAATATTAATTTCATATATATGTCTTAACCTAATAACAAGTGAATTCATTATTGTAATGGGAAGGACTAGATAGTAATTTATACACTTAAATATTAAATAAGTACTTACACCAACAAATAAATAAATAAATAAAGAAATAAATATCATAAAAACATTTTTTTCAATTCATGTTTTATAATTTATGGTA
Source organism: Oreochromis niloticus (assembly GCF_001858045.2). Classification (NCBI taxonomy): domain Eukaryota; kingdom Metazoa; phylum Chordata; class Actinopteri; order Cichliformes; family Cichlidae; genus Oreochromis; species Oreochromis niloticus. The sequence continues at coordinate 1,696,047 of NC_031972.2, read as the reverse complement.
GTACAAACAGATGAACACATACAGGGTAAAACCTAATTTTTTGGAGAAATAGGGACGTGCAAAAAAGCATTAGTACATTGGACAATATAAAAGCCATTGCAGACCAGAGGCTATAAAAGGGGTGTAGCCAGGAGCGAGAGCTCATTCTGCTCTCGACAGCCGAACAGTGCACATCTCCAGCAGCCAGCCATTGTTTTGAGCGCTTGGATTTTGGTTTGTTTTATTTTCTTTCGTGCCTCACAGGCCTGAGGAAGACCTTTTAAGGTCGAAACGTTGCCTGAGGCACGTTTAATTTTTTTCAACCGGAAAACACGGTTTTTTGTTTTTAGGGATTTTTAAGCCCCTGTGCTCTCTTTTAGTTGTTTGCAGAATTTTTATTTTTGTTTACACCAAACAACCGAACACACGGTTTTTCTTTTAAGGGAGTTTTAAGCCTTCGGGCTCTCTTTTAGTTGTTTGGGACCAAATTTACGGTATTTTATTTTAAGGGATTTTTAAGCCTTTGGGCTCTCTTTTAGTTGTTTGCAACCGAACTTACGGTATTTTATTTTAAGGGATTTTTAAGCCTTTGGGCTCTCTTTTAGTTGTTTAAAAACAATTTTGTTTTATTTCATTTATATTTAAAATAAATAATTAAAACCCACTCGTCATGGCGGACGAGTGGCAAGTAGTTCGCTACGGAAGACGACGCCAGCGTCTCTTCCTTGAGAACCCTGATAGGGATCGGGGGTTCTCCCGTGGGATGGCCCGTGCACCTTCCTTCTACCCTCGTAGGAGGAATCAATTCCCCTACCCTAACCCCAGTCCTTTGTCTTACCCTGAACCTAACCCCAGCCCTGTATGTTAGCCCTAACCCTAACCACTTTGTCCCCACCCTTTGACCCTAAGTTCATTTTTAACCCTAATCCTAAACCCAACCCCTTTGATTTTTTGTATTTAATATGAGGGTTGCATATGTATCAATTAATAATGGGGAATTAAATTAGTAAAAATTTGAAAAATTGGCTTAAAAATTCTAAAAAACAGGGCTCATAAATTTATTAGCACAATTCATAGGGTTTGCAAGACTATTTACAGTTAAAAATGGATTAAAAACACATTGGGTATAAAAACAGTTATTAAAAATTAATTTGGCTTTAAAATTCATTAAAGGTAATTTCATAGAGTGCAAATATATTATTTTTGGCTAAAAAATAGTTAAAATGTAATGCAGATTAAAAATAAAGACCAAATTCATTTTTACCGTACGAAACTTAAAAAAGACGAATGGGATTTTACACAGCCGAGGGGAGAGTATAAAAGGCGGAGCTCGCACAGGAGCTCATTTTCCACTCGGCACTCGATGGGAGCACATCTCTGCCAGTCCAACTGTTGCCAGCTAACCCTAGCTTACAGTTTTCTGTGTGCCACACCTGAGGAAGACCGTACACGGTTGAAACGTTGTGTTTTTTGTGTTTATTTTTAAATAAACAGTTTTTTTGGCACACCTTCCTTTGTTCTTTATTATTTTTACGTGACTTTTTCCTTTCCACATTTTTGGAAAGTGTTTTTTGTTGATATTAAAAAGAAAACATTTTTTTTGGACAACAAATTTTATTTTTTGACAAAGAAGAAAAAGAAAAAAATATTGGACGCCATGGAAGACGGCTGGACGGTGGTGCGCTATGGCCGCCGGCGCCAACGTGACCGCCAAGTCTTCTGGGACGGGTACGGAGGACCGCAGGGAGGGATGGACCGTGCACGCTCCTTTTCCTTCCGGAGAAGGGATTTTCTTCCCAATCCTAACCCCCCCCAACCCCCATCTTCTCCCGACCCTAAACCTAACCTCTGGGTCCCCTACGCCCACTTTTAAACTCCTTTAGTACTAGAGAGGACACTCCCCTCCTGGAAAGCAATCGGTGAGTGACGTGGGGCCCCGGGATGGAACCAGGTATGGACTGTGCATGGAGTTTGGCCACCTTTGGTGGCCAATCTCCCAACTTGAACCCCCCCTAACCCCAGCCGATGTTGGAGACTGCCTTATGGCTGAATCAAATCTGTTGAAGAAATGATTCAGTTCATTTGCCCACCTCACATCCCTCCCAGGCAGAGAGTTCTGATGTTTGTGGCCCGAGATGGTTCTGAGGCCTCTCCAGAATTCGCCAACGTTGTTTTGCTGAAGCTGGTTCTCCATCTTCTGCCTGTAGCGGTCCTTCCCATTCCTTATCAGTCCCCTCAACTCTCTCTGCACCCTTTTCAACTCCTCTTTGTCTCTGGATTTGAAGGCCCTCCTCTTCTGCTTGAGGACAGCTTTAATTTCTGGGGTAATCCAAGGTTTGTTGTTGGAGAAACACCGTACAGTCCTGGTAGGTACGGTGTTATCCACACGGAAATTAGTATAGTCAGTAATGCATGTAGTAAGGCTGTCGATGTCCTCTCCGTGGTCGTCACAGATCACCTCCCACACAGTGGACTCAAAACAATCCTTAAGAGCCTCCTCGCTCTCCTCCGACCATCTCTGCACTGTGCGGGTGGCTGGTGGCTCCCTGCGCACTAAGGGCTCATACACAGGGACGAGGTGCACCAGGTTGTCATCAGATCTGCCCAGGGGAGGGAGAGGTGATGAACTGTATGCCTCTTCAGCATTGGCATACAGTAAGTCCAGTGTTTTATTGTCTCTGGTTGGGCAGGTCACATACTGGGTGAAGATGGGCAGCGTGGAGTCCAGCGAGACATGATTAGTCCCCTGATATTAAAAGAAGGGCTCTCGGAGATTGTGTTTGCAGTCTGCTGACCACAGAGTGGAGAGAGTCACAGGCTGCATCCGCGATGGCCGAGGGGGGGACATACGCTGTTATCGCGATAACATGCGAGAATTCCCGGGGCAGGTAGTACGGACGCATGCTAACGGCTAACAGCTCAATGTCTCTGGTGCAGAGTTGTTCTTTTACAGTGATGTGGCGAGGGTTACGCCATCTGTCATTCACAAACACTGCCAGCCCCCCTCCTTTCCTCTTACCGCTCTCTCTCGTCCTGTCCGCTCGCAGCAGCTGGAATCCCGGTAGTGTCACGCTCGTGTCCGGAGTTAGCGGTGTTAGCCACGACTCCGTTAGCATCATGATGATACATTGCCGGTACTCCCTCTGTGACCAGGTTAGCGACGTGAGCTCATCCATCTTATTGGGCAAAGATCTTACATTTCCAATAATTGCAGAAGGAAGAGATGGTCGATAACGTCTCCTTCTCGGGCGACGGCGCTCCTTCCCAGCACGACACCCCCGTCTTTTCCTCCTCAGCTCGCTGGGAATGTCGGGTCTGTCCGCCAGCAGTACCGCTGCGGGACGCAGCGCTAACAGCTGATCCTTACTGTAAACAAAGGATCCCTGCTCTGGGTCCCCAGACACTGGTGAAAAAAGTAGAAAAAAACTAAGAAAAACAACCAGAACTAGCACAAAACGGTAGAACATGGTTGCAGAGTCTAATTACTAATACGTTAGTTATAAAAAATTACGAGAAGAAAAACATAAGAAAGAAAGAAACTCAGAATGAGCAGAGCTGCTGTAACAGGCTGCCGTACACGGGGGGCGCCGGAAGTAAAAGGTGGTGGAGAGAACAAACACAATCCAGCTGCAGTTATTGATCCATCATCTGTTCATTGATTGACACTTTGATGATGACTCCTGACATCAGAATGATGAAGATGGTTGAATGTGTGCTGCTTTGTTTTCATGAATCCCATTAAAAACACACTTACACTTCCTCAGACCTGGTCTCAACCATTGCACTCCAGCAGGCTCCACCCTGAAAGGAGGAGGGGGGTCAGAGCAGTCAGCATGCACACATGGACATTACATGGCTCTCATACACATGAACATTCACAGTGTTCATCAAAGTGAAAGCCCGTGGTGTCTTTTTTTTGTTAACAACACTCTGTATCGTCTGCCTGAAGGAAGAAATGTGAACAGTTTATCTCCATGATGTGAAAGGTCTGTAGAGATGTGTTTGTCCCTCATTCTGGACCTTTACAGGTCCTGGATGGAGGAAAGACAGCACAGATGAGCCTCTCTAAAGACCTTAATGTCTGGCCCCGTCATGCTTCATGAATGAGGCCAACCAGACAGTGATTGATGGAAACAGGAGAGACTGGATGATGGTCATTTCTCCAGACTGCACAGGGTTATATCTTTGGATTAGTTCTGACACATTCATCAACACCATATCTCCAGTCATTGGACAAAATATCACAGGAGAAAAAAGGCACATTTTTACTGGAAAAACCACAAACATGTTTAACCAATCATTTTGTACATTTTAAAAATGATGCACAAGTTTTGCAAACAACTATTTCCCTAAAAATGCAGCCGAGGCCTCAGGCAGTTTTTATATAAGCATTTCAAACTATTTACAGAACAATCAGATGTTCTGCATCAAATAAGAAGCCACACAAATGATTTGTGTCACTGCAAAAAATAGTTTATGTCACTATAAGACAGAGGAGAACAGCACACGGATAAACCTGCAGGTCTGATAGCAGGAGGTGGATCACTCCTGTTTTCCATGTGGAAACAGCGTTTACACTGAAATCTGCCTTTGGTGGCTTTAAGGCAGCAACTGTGACGTTCACTATAGAACTGACACACAACACAACCACTACACTACACACCAACTACACACCAACTGCACACCAACTACACGCCAACTAAACACTAACTACAGCCTCCAAACACACTAAACATCACAAATCTCTCACGTATCTCTCTCTCAACATTACATGGCTCTCATACTGTTAGACACTGAGCTCAAAGCATGGCTCCACTGTTTTGGTTACATGAATATGCATAGGTTCATTAACATATGACATCTTACATAGGCATGCGTGTGAACAAAGAGTACCAGTCTGTGCATAGTGTGTGTGTGTGTGTGTGTGTGTGTGTGTGTTTGATATGTGACCCTGTGAAGACTCCCCAAGCTGGTGCTTGGAGCGCAGCGGTCCACCTAAACAAAGGGCCCTTACACTTAAACAGATACAGAGTAGGCGTTCTCCTATAGTAAACTACTTGGATTATTTTTGTTAAAAAGTCAGAGAGATAAGATGGAGCTAATCCATTCAGAGATTTAATTTTGATTCTAAATTTTAATTTTATACTTTTAATGTTAGGTTATTCTTGTATTTATAATGGTCTGGAATTATACAGCAATAAGCATTTCACTGCATGTCTTGCTGTGTATGATTGTGTAAGTAACAAATAAAATTTGAATTGATTCTATTTTACCTGCTGTATTTGCTCTGGTACAACGTGGCAAACATGAACACAAAAAATCCTCCCAATCCCTCTCCTATGCGAGTTACGCCTGTGCAATGTTCTCTCTTACACACACTGATTCTTTCTCTCTTTGCCTTTTTTTTTTGTATCTCTCACACTGATAAGTACAGCCTGAGGCTGCATATGTCTCAGGTGTGCTGTTACCTGCCCAGATCTGTTCTTTCTTTTGCGATGGAGGCAGAATTAGGTATGTCTCATATTTACTCTCATTAAGTCTATCAGCTATCTTTTAAGTCAAATTTGGACCTGCTATTAGAAAAGTCAGGCAGCTTTGTACCTCATATCAACAGCTGATTTGTTCATTTTAACTGGAATAATGCGCAATTCATAGTACTGTTAAACTGCAAACATTTTTTTGTGAAGCATTAAGTGCTCTGCACTGACATGTATTCAGGGTTGTAGATATACGTTGGTGTGTTAAGTTGTGAACCTATGAATTTGTCCTGTTTTATCGTTCCACTATTCTAAAGTAGAAATTAAAGGTTGGCGGGTATTTTCAGTGTACATATCAATGTTACCACCAAGTTTTTGAGAGATTTTGTCATTCGACAATTAGACTTTGTAAATATCTTCAAGAGAAAACTCAAGGTCCTGTCAGACCATTAGAACCTTTTGTGGCTATAAGGATGTGTGACAGATCACATCAAAATATTTATTAGAGGAACGTTTTACCTAATTGTTGCACTTTGCTCCATTGTCTTCACTTTAAGTTCATACTATAAATGTAACAATATTCCCAGGAGCACAATGAATATTCAGTACTGTGTTCCATTACACACACACGCACACATTTTGAAATATAATTTTCAAATCCTATTTTAATTTGTCCAGAATTTGTGTGCATGAATATTTACAGTATTTTTATTTTTTGTGTTAGGCACTGTTCTGAGGAGTCCAGAGACAGCTTTGTTTTTTCACATCACTAACACAATTAAGTCAGTGTTTTACATGTAAATCATGGAGGAGTTTGAATGATGAGAAACACTAGCTGCCATCTGGATTATGCCTTTTTCTGGGAAAATTGTTTTTGTTATTTACTTTTTACCTACCTTTTCAACCTTTACACAGTGCTCCAACTGTTTCGAAAGGCAAGTTGGAAATCTGTTTTTATTTACTATGTTTGTGATCACACTGATCCAACATACCTATCCACTTCTGTGTTGCTATAGCACTTTCCCTGCAGGGGTCAATAAAGCTAACTTAGAAACAAAATGATCATTTGCCTCTCTATAAAGAACTTGTGCAATAAAACTGGCTTAAACGTACTGAAGGTGTTGAAATGTTCAGCAAAGCATCATTTTCCTTTCATTCCTGTGAAAGTTCATCGGTCCCTTCAGGGGGTTGCATTTGATTGCTCTGTGAAAACATAATACTCTGCCAGGCTCTTTTTTTTAAATGGGAGGAGGCAGCATGCACATATTATATTCAACCAGTACCCCACTTTCTTTCTTTCAGTTTTACAAATAATGAACTAGCATTTAATTGAAGGTTAGCAGATATTTCATAACCATTTTCTAGTTATAATACATTAGATTCCAATCTTATTTACAAATCATTTTTTCTTTATCTTTATTTTGTCATATATGGTGACATTTATGATGACATATATGTCATCATTAATTTTGTGCTTACTAGAATACTTTGTGTCATGACACAATTAAAATACAACATCTGTTTCAACTTTGCCAGATGACTCTATAATGTAAAGATAGAGACTCCAATTAACAGAGCAGCCAACAGTGAATGAAATGTGAAGAGGCTGGCTAAAGATTCAAATTCAGAATTGACTGTTGTTGTGAATTTCCCTATCAATAAAACAGAATTGAACTGTTTACTGATAAGAACATGAAAAAATATCAGTGTGATTTTTGTTTTTTTGCCTTAAATGTGTTTGTTTTTGTTAAATATATATTTTATTATTTATTCAGATAAAACTGACCTTTGGTTGGCAATCAGACAAGGAGTGAATTAGAACTAAATGTAATGAAGATGTTTACATGTTTTTGTGCTCAAACAGAATAAGAATTTGCTAGAGATCTGTGGAATCTACCCGACCAGCAAACCTCAGCACAACATGATCTTTCACTTTTTCATCGGTGAGTTCAGCTTTTGATCACTGCCATATGTTTTGCTGACCATTCAGACAGTGAAGGAGGGAACATTAAAAGTCAGTAGGGCTTGGAAAAAAAGCACCTGGACTTCTTTAAGTTTCCTGAAGACAGTTCACATCACATCCAAGAAGTTTCTCCATATCTAAAACGAAATGGTGGAGAGCCCTAGGTATTTAAACCCGAGTGGGAGTGATCCCTATAGAGGGCCTGGGAAGGACCTCAAAACTGGATTATAGATGGCAGACAGTTGGTGTCATAAACCCCGCACTCTGTTCAAAAATGGTCATTCACAGTGGACATAGATGGCTTCTTCCACTCCTCTTTCAAACCATCTGTCTTCTCTGTCCAAAATGTGGACATTGGTGTCCTCGAAAGAGTGACCTTTGTCCTTTAGATGCAGATGGACAGCTGAGTCTTGTTCCATCGAGGTGGCTCTTCTATGTTGTGCCATGTGTTTATGAAATGGCTGTTTGGTTTCGCCAATGTAAAGGTCTGAGCATTCCTGTCACAGCCGGTGGGCCAACTCGAGCGAATAGACTCTAATGTAGACAGCACTCAGAGACACAGGGACTGTGAGTAAAGTTGACTTTTATTACAGAGTCCGAGCTGTGGCACAAGGTAAACAGAAATGCAAGAAGTGCTTAGCAAGTAAACCATAAATTTAGGTAGAGTGACAAAGTAAACTATGAATCTACTACTCAAATAATTCTATGACACACTGTGAGTGAGAATAATACTATGATGCACCAGTTCTTTGAACAGTACCATAAGCACAACTCAAATACTCCTATGGATGTACAAGAACAACACTATGAGAGTCACACATTTAAAAAAACACTAACTGAGAAACGAGAGGCTAGAAAATCACTACATGAACTGTGAGGGGGTCCATGAGGGAGCCTTGGGGCTGTCATGGACGAGGGCTGGGGAACCAACACTTCCAGTGCAGGACCCCTGCAGTGTGGGAAAGAGTGTGGTATTCTCACTCACTGAAATGAGGGAAACAGGTGTTAGAACAGGTTTCAGACGGTGGTCCAAGGTGTAAGGTGCGAATTGCAAAGTCTTACTTTTCGCAGGTGGAGGCGATGCATAGAGGGGTAGGTGGTCAGGGTGAGGTGTAAAGGTAATCCGATGAGTGAATCTGTTAAAGTCAGAGTGCTGGGCAGGGAGGCAGGCAGGTGAGCATAGGTGGAGAAAATACGAGTTGAAACGATTGAACCAAGGCAGGTTATGGCTGTGAGTCTCAGTAACATCTGGAGATTTTCTGTGAGCAGAAAGTCAAATTCAAGAATAACTATGACAAGACACTGTAACTGTGACGGCCGTGATTAACGAGGGCTGGCAGACAATCTGGGCTGCCGGCTTAGGTGCAGCCTGTCAGCAGTGATGCGGCGGCTCTGGCCAGAGGTGGAAACGCCAGGATTGTGGAAAAAACCCAGCACTCACCCGGACCATGACAATTCCAGTCACTTTCTTTTCAGGCTCTTTAGACTACCATGACCTGGATGACAAAACATTAGAATTCAATATTTAATCTATCAATGAATAAAACTTCCTGTAAAGAAAGAGACATTGAAGTGCTCATGTTGTGAGATGTGATGTCCAACACCTGCAGGTGCACCTCCTCTCTGAGGAAAAGTCCAAGTTGTTATGACCAGGGCAGGAAGCAGTTGTCAGGTTGATCAGGTGTGCTCTTCAAGGTATTTTAGCTGAAGACTTGCAGACATGCAATCACTTGTTGAAGGTTTTCCTCTTGTTAGGGCCCGAGCACAAAAGTGTGAAGGCCCTATTGTATCTGCTCTGTTTCTTATTATTATTATTATTATTATTATTATTATTATTATTATTTCGGCAAATGAATCGGCCTTTTGAGGGCCTAAACATGCTCGAAAACTCCTAGAAAAATGAGAAACACGAGCCCCCGAGATGGGTATGACCTACATGTATAAAACTCGGAACACATATCTAACGTTCGGAGACGCACATAAAAGTCTATCATGGCCATGTCCTAAACCCAACAGGAAGTCCGCCATTTGGAAGTGAAGGTGACATTTTGGCTCTAATTTTGCCATTTCCATGCCTCGAACTTTTGCGAACTCCTCATTGGAATTTCATCGTACAAGCTTCATATTTGGTCAGTGTCAACTACACACCTGGGCCATGTTAAATTGCGGAGCTTTTGAGTTTTCGGGTTACTGTGAGGCCGTGGCACCACGGCGAATTTCGATGACTCGCCATGAAAATCTTATTGCCTCTCGTTCTGTCATACATTGTCCGACCTTGACCAAAGTGGACACATATGATAAGGCTCCACCCCTGAACATATTTCAACTGCCATATTTGACACCAGGGACAGCGCCACCTAGTGGGAACAGGAAATGTCATGTTTTACACTTTGGGGTACAGTATTGTAATGGGTGACATCTGCAGCCTCAAATTTCTCCAGGAAAGCCTTAAGGAGTTGGTCTTGGGTTACAGAGAAAACTGTGAGTTTTCGCTGAAGGGTGTGACCCCAGCAGCATGGCGAACATTGAGGTCTCGCCATGAAGAAACAAATTAGTGTAACTCAATGAAATCCAATCTGATCAGTACCAGATTTTACAGGGATGATGTCAGACCCGCCCTGAACAGATTGATATGCCCATTGTCAGGAATACGTAGAGCGCCACCTAGTGGCACCAGGAAATGTCATGTCTTTCATTTTGTTGTACTGATTTTCACAGGTTCATCGTGGCCACCTCAAAAGCGGTGAATATCACCATCAGTCCCTGTTGATGCTTCAGTGAGAAAATTGTGACTATAAACTGAACGGCGCACCCTGGTGGCAGCGCAGTTCACCATGAAAGATGAAGTGGCTTTTGAGGGGCTTGAAAAGTTTAAAAAGTCTTGAAATTTGGCGCACACCTCCAATGTGATGAGGGATTTCTTTTTATATGTTCATTTTCCTTGAAGAGCGCAAAATGGCTCCACAGCGCCCCCTACAAAATTTCAAAACAACAGCCCCTGCTCTGTGTTTTATGTATGAGTTTGAAACCTGGCAAGCTTATTGGAGATATCAAGATGTACAAAAAAGTCTCTTGGAGCAATATCCCAAATCCAACAGGAAGTCAGCCATTTTAAAATTAATGTGTAAATTTGGCGACATTTTCCCCTCTTTTCAGGCCTCATACTTTGACGAACTCCTCCAAGGGATTTCATTAGATTTACGCGATCTCCTGTGTGTGGAATCTAAAGACCTTTGTGATGTTAAATTGCGAAGCTTTTTATGTTCAGGGAAACGGGGTGGTCGTGGCGGCACGTGGAGTTTCAATCACTCGCCAAAAAGCAGTAACCTGCTGTCGCTCAAAAACACAATGTCCAATCTCTCCCAAAGGTCGCAGGCGTGATGAGACTCGAGCTCGGAAATGTTTGTTATGCCATTTGTCAGTAATGGTTAGAGCGCCACCTAGTGGGACGACTATAATAATGGTTGAATGAGATGAAATTTTAGCTGATGGTTAAATGCATGAATTCCATCAATGTGACATCAGATCGGAAGCGCTGGTTTTAGGTGTTGGGCTTGGCTCGACGCACCGGGGGTGCTCGGGCCCTCATATCGCTGCTTGCAGCTTTAATTGTCACTTGTTTTTCTTCCCAGTCTATTAAATTCAAACTTCTTTTTTAGTTCTCATCATCACTCTTGTAAAAGCAAAAATGTGAACGCCTTTCTCCTTATAGAAATCTATAATTAAAAAAAAAAACACTTCACTGTGATGCTTTGGAAAAAAAGGATTGATTTAACAATATGCTGAAATATTTAAACTGCAGGCAACTATTTTATTTTGTCTGTTAAAAGACCTACTTTCCCAGTTTGGAAGAAATCTCCAATACCTCAAATCTCTTCAGGCAGTATGTCTCTCTGCAGCTTTCCTTCCAGCAGTTCGCCTTCAGGACTACAAGGACTTCCAGGACCCATGCCCCATCAGCTCCTGTAACCCCCAAGTGGGTGACCTGTTGGTGGGTCGTGCTGCTCAGCTCTCAGCTTCATCCACTTGTGGTCTGGATGGACCACAGAATTACTGCATCATCGGATATCTGGAGGTCAAATAGAAAATTCATACACACAAAGTTTGTGTGTGTGTGTGTGTGTGTGTGTGTGTGTGTGTGTGTGTGTGTGTTAAATGAAGCAAGGAATGTCTGCCTGTGTGTGAATAAACTGCAGCTGAACTCATTTTCTCTTTGATTGATGTTTCTAGCTGGTCTTCATACTGAAGCATGTTCAGATCTGTGTCTTTATTATCTGATACTGTTCTCTTCACCCTGAGGATCATTTCCACCTCTCCCCATCATTTATGCTTTTCTCTTTATTTTCTTCCCCTTCTCATGTATCGTGAATCTTTTCATTATTTCTCCAACATTCAAAGTTCTTCTGACCGGTGAATCACCCAAGCATGAAAGGCTCCTAACTCAAAGGATGAACGAGTAAAAATAACAGACAACTTGGCAATGAACCAGTTTTAAATTATATCTTAAGCCTCTTCAGACACAGCTTAAAGCATGACTCAGTCTGCTGCATTGATCAATAACAAAATTAATTTGTTATATCATAGAAAGTTTCGATTTTTTTCAAAGATGCTATCTTTGCCTGGGCTAATAGCCTGTTCCATGATTTGTAGGCGTTGGTATATTGAAGAAATAAGCATTACCTCCTTTATGGTGATTGAAACCCTTAATAAATTAAATTAATTAGTAGTAATGATATTTCATGTAGCTTACTCATAGTATTATAAACCCAGAGGTAATCATTGATCAGGTTGGTTTATGTTTATTCATAGGAGGGGCAGAAATGTTTCATATGTGACTCTCAGCTACCGTATCATCGCTACAACAGCCCAAACAGCCACCGTATTGAGAATGTCATCACAAACTTTGACCTCGAGAGAAAGCTGAAGTGGTGGCAGTCGGAGAATGGTAAGTTTGAGTATTTCTGCAACAACAAATTGTCCATTTAGAGAGAGGAGGAAAACTGTGCGGAATCAATATATTAGTTACAACAAACATTTTCTTTAAGTGGTAGAATGTGTTTGGGTAAGAGAAAGCACTTAGCTTTGCAACTTTTTCCCTACTGCTCTGTGTGTGACAAAGAAACACGACTTACTGTTTGTGGAACGTTACAGTTAAAATTTGCTATCACAGACAATCTGTAACACTGTAGCTCTGCTCTGTGTTTGCCTTCTGTGCAGGAGTTCATCATGTCAGCATCCAGTTAAATCTGGAAACTATGTTCCAGTTCAGTCACCTGGTCCTCACCTTCAAGGTATACCTCTAAAACATGTACTGAATTTAATGTTTTCAGGGAATTAACTGAATGCTAGTCAAAAAGTTTTATGCACAGAAAATAGCCTACACCTTTAACATTTGCCTAATCAAACATTAAGATAATGCTAATCTACTCTGTGCAGAGTTTTCGGCCAGCAGCCATGTTGGTGGAGCGCTCAAAGGATTTTGGACGAAGTTGGAAAGTTGTCCGTTACTTTGCAGAAGACTGTTCTCTTCATTTCCCTTCAGTGTCAACTGCGCCAGCCAGGAGCATCGATGATGTTGTCTGTGATAGCAGATACTCTGGATCAGAACCATCCTCAGATGGAGAGGTAACAATTTCAACTACAGCCAGTGTGAACATGAGGTTTTTTTCTATAGCTCCCCTGAGCTTCAGTCATTCTGGACTTTGTCATAAGAATTCATACACTGAGACAAAATTTCAATTAATTTACAGGAATGATAAAATGATGAAGAAATATAACAGCAAAGCATTAATTATGTTTTTTTCTACTGGTTCTGTGTAAATCTGTTTGCATTTGTTATATTTGTCCTCTAGGTGGTGCTGAAAGCTCTTGATCCTGTCTTTAAAACAGAAAACCCTCACGCACCAAACATCCAAGGTGAGGTTTTCCTAAATTGCTGTCACTCTGTTTATATGTATACACGCTTCAGGTCAACATATAGTTTTAACCAGTATTAACCTGCAGGTAACAGTATATTTGAATGAACTGATGAACTGACAAGTCAAACTAAGTGGCCTGTGTCGCCAATCACCTGTTAGTCAAAGACCCCCACCCCCCCGCCCAATAATGCAAACTTTATGCCTTAATACCATCTAAACAGGTGAGTTACAAGACATCCTGTGTTTGTTTGTTTTTTCAACAAGTTTTTGTGTCAGGCTTATTTCTTTTATTTCTTTTGTAAAGTTTTAACATGGGAGTCAAAGGGACCAATGCACTGTGAACAATGGAGGAACTGCAGATTTTGGTTTTTCATCCATTTTTTTGCCTCAGGGGTTTACGCTCATTAACAGGAGGTTGATGTCTAATGAGCCTCCAATAAATGTATCATTCACTAGCTGGGCCCACGTCGTCATTTGAGGTTTAACAGCTTTTTTAAGTAGATAATAGTGAATGGCTTAAACATGAATTGAGTTGCAGTTTGGGGAAGGCCTCTGAGGGAGGCAGCTCCCAGGCCTGGCAGATCCCTCATGTACTAATAAGAAGTGAAAGACTTGAAAAAGGAGAGAGAGGGTGGTGCACAAAAGCGAGAAAAAAGAGGTTGTAGAACAGTGTGTGTTGGGGGGTCATATATAGATAAGAACTGGAAGGGCGTAGTCTAGAGGCGTAGTCCCCCTCCTGAAATTCTCCAGTTATGTTCTCTGCATATTCATCATTGTGAAAAACTTCCCAGCGACAGACTGAAGACAGACCCTAACAAATGGCGCACAGCAGCCCTGACACTTTTAATGTGTCTATCAGATGGAACATTTTAATAAAAATAGAGGAAATGTGTAAAACTGAATATTGTTCTGATCATCATCCTCAGATCTGACCACCGTGACAAACATTCGGGTGAACTTCACTCGTCTTTTCACACTTGGTGACACACTGCTGAGTCGAAGACGCAGGAACCCTCAAGACAAATATTACTATTCTGTTTACAACATGGTGGTTCAAGGAAGCTGTTTCTGTAATGGACATGCCAGCCAGTGTGTGCCCATGGCTGGAGTTCGCTGGGACATTTTCACCCAGCCTGGCATGGTATGGAGCAGAGCCGGTCTGAAATTATTCATCCTTCTGTGATTAACTTGATTATTTAATGTGATTAGTGCTTCCCATCTCTTAGGATTAGTACTAGTGATTGTTTTTGCACTTTGTTAATGTTTTATAACAATGACTTATTGTATTATTGTGGAGCACTTTGGTCTACCTTTGGTTTTAAATGTGCTATGTAACTAAAATTGTATTGTATTGTATGGTATTGTGATTTAATCTATCTTAACATGCTAGTTTTTTTTGTTTTTAACAAACAGTTTTGAAAGGTTAATCAAGAACTTTAAAGTCAGTAAAAAGACATTAAAGATGAAGGGAAAAAATTAAGGGAAAAGATCATAAGTATCTGGGCGGCTGTGGCTTAGGAATTAGAAAAAGTCATCAGGTAATTTCTATGTGTGACCTCGGATTTCTGTTATCCACAAATCAGTGGTCTTTGAGTAAAACTGATGTTCTGGCCAGCAGGGGGACACAGATGGAGTCCTAATATAACCTCTGCACATTTTTAATGAGATGTGTGTGTGCATCATTTTTCCCTTGACATAACACTGTATACACCTGAAACTGCAGGTGAGCTCAGCAGGTAAAGATAGTTTCTGATTTCAGGTTCACGGACAATGTGTTTGTCAGCACAATACAGCTGGAGAAAACTGTGAGAGATGTCAGGACTTTCACCACGACTCCCCCTGGAGGCCCGGAGGAGAGGGTGCAGCAGACATCTGCCGAGGTAACTCAAATTGACATAAATATATCACTTTTTAATGTTTTTTATTAAAAAAAAAGATTGTTGGAAACATCATCAAAAATATTTTTAGGTTTTAAGCTAATAGACAAATGTCATTTTGATTCAGTTGTCAAACTGATTTCGGAAATGTTTGCATATTTGCAAAGCCTGAATGTATAAAAAATTAAGAAATCAACTATTTTCCCTTTCAAAGAACATTTGCTGAGGCAGCAAAAGGTCATCTTCCTTCTGTAGAAGCCACGTCTGTAATACAGATTCATTTTAGATATCAGACTACCTCACATTATATCAAATTACAACTAGGGTAGGTAGTAAGTAGAATTGCTTACATTTGTGTATAGCATATGATTATTTGGGATTTTCAATCATTCTCAAACACATTCCTTTGATGTGAAATAAAATGCTGCTTTCTGGTTAAAAGTCAAAAGTATATGTCCACTTTAATGACTGAATTATTTATTTTTTTCTGACCTATTTTAGATCCAGACAAAGGTTAAATTAAAATAGATGAAAGACACAAAACTAGAAGTTCAGGTAATGCATTTGTTGTTGTTTTTTTTCGTCCCATTTTAAATTTGAATATCAACACTTTTCAGTAACAATAAATGGTTCTGTGTGTGGTCATAGAACAACCTTGCACAATTTAAGCTTGATTTAGACTTTATACCACCTTTTTTTAAAATTAATGTTATAATAAAATGATATTAGTAAATCGAAATACAGACTTTATTTCAGTCTAAATTTTTATTCTAATTATTCTAATTCTAATAAATGTGCACAGCTCAGAAAAGTAGAACATGAGCACAGAAAAAGAAGTAAAATAAAAATAGCTCTGTTTCCTGTTGCCTCCATTGTAGAGGGGGACTTTAAATAGGAAATAAGCAGGGAAGAGGTCAGAGTGGATTCAGCAGGTGGGGAACCTAAAATCAGCTGTACTGTCTCAGTGTGGGGAAAACAATCACAACCATTCCTACTGAGAGCTTCACTCGATTTTCTTACACAGCTGAATTCAACCAGATGTGAGCAGATGTTTCCTGAGCTTTCCTGGCTGAGTCCATCCTCTACATGCTGTCTTTATATTAGATACTATAGAGCTGGTATGAATTCAGTCAGTGAGTCTCTGCTACACTTGATGGAAGCTAACTGTGACCATGAACCCACAGCCACTGTGCAGCAGTCACACTGTTCTTTACTTTAAACCCATCACAGTGCAGCAAACTCACCTGTTTATCCTGCACTAACCTGCAGTCTTTAAATAACACAGTTAGTCTGCCTCAGTTTGTTTAGCAGCAGCTTTATGAACAAACATCATGTGACATGTACAGATGTGAGCTTTAAATGAACATCCTTCCATTAACTTTAAGCTCTCTCCTTCCTCCCCTGTCCTTCTTTCTTATCTGTCTCCATCTCTGAGTGAACTTAGCTCTCTGTCTTTTCTTTCCCTGTGAAATACACCAGCTGGGCCTTTGGCATTATTTATCAACATAAATTAATACACATTTAAAACAGGAATAGGAGGAATAACCTTCAGTAAAATTTTACACTCCAATCTCATTTTCCTGCAGAATTTTTGGAGTTTAAAATTATAAACTTATGACCATTATTGTCCACAAGTTTAAAGTCTGAATGTTAAACAGTACTTCCTGTTCTTACAGCAAAGAGGTGGCTGGGCAAAAGGAACAATAAAGACTTGTCTCAGTTTGGACAGAAAACATCTTGATGATACACAAGAATTTTGCGAAAATACTCTGGGGACTGACAAGAAAAAAGTTAAACTTTTTGAATGGTGTGTGACCCATTACATCTGGCATAAAACTAACAGCATTTTGGAAAAGCAACATTATAGCTTTAATAAAATATGGTGGTGGTAGTGTGATAGTTTGGGGCTGTTTTGCCTTCTCGCACCTGGACGACTTGCTGTGGTAAATGGAACCATGAATTCTGCCATCTACCAAGACATCCTGAAGGAGAATAGCTGGCCATCTGTTCATGACTTCAAGCTGAAGCACATTTGGGTTCTGCAGCAGGACAATAATCAAAACACAGCAGCAAGTCCACCTCTGAATGGCTTAAAAAAACACACCTTTGAGTGGCCTAGTTAAGGTCCTGACCTGAATCCAATTGAGATGCTGTGGCATGACCTTAAAAAGGCAGTTAGTGCTCAAAAACTCTCCAGTGTGGCTGAATTACAACAATTCTGCAAAGATGAGTGGGCCAAAGTTCCTCCACAGCTGTAAAAGTGTCATTGCCAGTTAATACAATTGCTTGATTGCAGTTGTTGCTGCTAAGGGTGGTTCAACCAGTTATTAGGTTCAGGGGGCAATCACTTTATCACACAGGGCCATGAAGGTTTGGAATTGTTTCCCCCCGTAATAATAAACCACTTCATTTAGAAACTGCATTTTGTGTTCACTTTTGTTATCTTTGTTTAATATTTAAATTTGTTTGATAATCTTAAACACCCCTGTATCTTGTTTTCTTGACATTAACTTTTATAGTTTAAAATAATTTTTTTCGTCTCTCTTAGCATGTAAATGCCACGGTCACTCGGACTCGTGTCACTTTGATGCAGCTCGTTACAAAGCGACTGGAGGTGTGAGCGGCGGTGTGTGTGATGACTGTGGCAACAACAGGATGGGGCCTCAGTGTGAACAGTGTCGACCTTTTTTGTATCAGGATCTGCAGAGAGCGAAGGACGACCCACACGCCTGCATACGTAAGCTGTCAGGAGTTTTCCTGTATTGCAACTCAGGTCGGAATAAAAATGCTCAGACAGGTTTAACGTGTACACGGGTGAGACTCAGGGAGACTCGCACCGTGCAATAGTTGTCAGCCTTTTTATTCATAGCATTCTCAGAGACGTACAGGAAGAGATAAAATAGAACTGTGCAGGCTTCCTGTTGAGTCTGCACTTCCCCATTTAAGTGTAACTTCCCCATTTAAGCTTAATACTGAAAGAGCAAACACATTTAGATAAAGAAACGTACTTTTAAGCATAACATAATAAAAATCCTAGAATCCTAAAAAATCTCTTAACATAAGCTTTTATTATTATTTTACTTTTTGAATATTCATGCTCTCACTGTTCCTGTAGAAATGAGTCTCACCTTTTTCTATTTCTATTGTTTTTTTCATCGCTGAAGTGGTGCGGCTGGATGTTTGTCAGAATGCAGCTATTAATGGGATATTACTATGTTAACAGTAATGTCCGAATGTCAAACCGAGAGTGATTTATGACTTTTACCAACATGGCACAGTAAAAGTCTCCATTAACTCAGTGAAAGCTGACAGTAAATCATGTTCATGTTACAGAAACAGGAATAAATTCTGAGCTACACTGGATAATTTATGTTATGAAAATACGCTTTACCTCTTTTTTTAACTGCTATTTTGTACTGTCGTTGTTGAAGGCAGGTTATTCATGAAATAAACAAATGATTCGTTTGTTTCTAAATTGAAGTAGTTCAGCAGTAGTTCTGGTAATTAAATCTCAGCGAGTTTGTGGCTGACAGAGTTGTGCATGAACCATGAATTTCACTTAGTCCGACTTTTTTCTCATCAAGAGGGCTCCTCTCCGCAGCCCATAATGACCCTTAGGCCAGTGTCGCAGTGGACCGGTCAGTCCACTCCTGGCTCCAGTATAGTACTACATATCTGATCATGATGGCAGTAGATTAGGGTGTAGGTTTTTTTTCAGTTTATCACAGCTATGGTATTATGCATAACTTTTGTCGCAAACAGAATGTGTGTAATTGCCAATTTTAGTCACAGTAATAGCAGACTGTCCATCTGTAGTTGATGGCACAATAACTAGAGCCACTGTTTATGTTTATATGACTGTAGCCTCAAGAAGAGAGTGATTACCCAACACAGTCCACCTGTGCTTGACCCCACCCCCTGAAACTTATGAGCTCTGATCCAGCCCCTTGTTTCTCAGGGAAGCTGTCTCCTGACAAGATGATGATTATTGTATGGTCTTTACTTTATAATGTTGTTGTGATTTGGTGCTATAGAAATAAATTTGCATTGAATTAAATGACGTAACAGCTTTGTTTGAGGATGATGATGTCATACCATGCAATGGTGATGTGTTTCAGCATGTAACTGCGATCCAGTTGGTTCACGCGACGGCGGTCAGTGTGACTCTCTGAGTGGTCAGTGTGTATGCAAAGAAAACGTGGAGGGTCAACGCTGTGATCGCTGCAAACATGGCTTCTTCAGCCTGAGGCAGGATGACCCCGCGGGTTGTCAGGGTGACCAAATACCTTTATTTGTCCTGTTGTCATTTTCAACAAAGGTGCTCCCGCTTGTGGGTATATGATGATATATGAGCGTGACAGAAACTTTCAGGCTGACTGTGTGTGTGTGTGTGTGTGTGTGTGTGTGTTTCAGCATGCAGGTGTCATCCTCTTGGGAGTGTCGGGTCATGTGATCAGCTAACAGGAACTTGTGAATGTGACCAAATGGCGAGTGGACCGCTGTGTGATCAGTGTCTGGTAGGCCACATCTGTAAAATAAGTAATTTACACTTTAGCTTCCTTTCATCCTCATTAAATTTAATTGACAATAGAGCTGGGAAACAATTCAAACAAAATAATAATCCCAACCTAAGGAATATAGTGTACACCACAGGTAGGCAACGCCATTCCTCAAGTGCCAGTTTCCTGCCTGTTTCAGATGTGCCCTTGATCCAACACAGCTGATTCAAATGGCTAAATGACCTTTTCAACATGTCTTGAAGTTCTCCAGAGGCCTGGTAATGAACTAATCATTTGATTCAGGTGTGTTGACCCAGGGTGAGATCTAAAACCTGCAGGACACCAGCACTTGAGGCCTGGCGTTGCCTACCCTTGTACACTGTTAAGTACTGATTTATATAACCAAACAACCTCTGGCTAAGCAGATGCCACAACACAGAGGAGCTACCTGGCCAGGCCAGGACTCTGCAGTCTATTTACACCTACAGGCCAGTGGACACTCTTTCAATGATGAGGATGTACACATCCTGAACAGGGAGGAACGCTGGTTTGAGCGCGGAGTCAAGGAGGCCATTTACAAAACTTAGCTCACAGTCCATTGTTCATTCAGTGGTTTTAGTGTCAGTCATTGTGCAGATGAACTGTTCATAAGGTTGGAAAGCTGCAGTCAGCTGAGACTGAAGAAGTCTCAGCGGTGTTTCTCCCACTGAAAACATTTCTAGAGTTGGTGGACCCCATGGGATTTTCTGGGGCCCCAGCTCTCTTGAACTTGGAAATGGCAGTCATAGAAAATAGAGTGATTGCTGTTGAAACTGCCCCTAGTCATAAAAAAGAGAACTGTGACACACAGCATCAACAGGCATGAGAGCGCTGGCAGTTAAAGACTGCACAAAATTTTTAAAATACAATATTCAACCCAGTATTTAGTTTCCTCATCAGTTCCACAACACAAGTAATAAAATATCAGATTTCTAAGCATCTAAGCAGATACTGAAGTACTAATAACATCAGTTATACATCAGTATTTTCCATCCGGGATGTGGTAACACGGATGTAGGTAGTGATAACGTTGGAAAATCAAAATATCTGAATCACATTAAAAACTATTTAATAAATATAATGGTGTGGCCATTCCTGAAGCAGCAATAAGAAGAAGAACAAAAAACTGTATGATTTGAAGGCACATAAAAACTCATACAAACTCTGCAAGCAGTGTCTGGATTTTCAAAATAAAATATTTCAAAGCAGATTCATTAAAGCTAACCGGGAATAGAAATCTGATCATTTCAGGTTTTTAAAGCTGAATATGATCCAGATGAAGATGAATTGGTTTTAAAGTATAAAACAGTGTTTAAGTAAAATATATTTTGTCCTTAGTTTGAACTGATCGCCTGAACACAGTGATTCTAAAGCAAATATCAGGAACATTTTAGCCACTCTGAGTGAAAAAAAAGTCTGATTTTAATGTCTTCTAATGTGTTTGTGTTCAGCCAGGTTTCTGGGGTTTGGGAAACTCTGTGTTCAGATGCTCACCTTGTAACTGTGATATTGGCGGCGCTCAAGGACACACGTATGTTTTCTTTCTGTCTTTATTTTGTTTGTGACATAATAAAAAGTATTGAATAAAGATCAACAGTCAGTTTGATCTGAATCACAGATTAGTTTGAAAAAGAAGAAAAATTAACAAGAAGAACCAGAAACCAACTGAATATCAATAAATAATCAGAAAAAAACTGTTTATTACCTCACAGGTATGGCATGCTGCAGTGAGCTAGAAAGTCATCATAAAAGCAGTAATTAGACTCTTAATAACTGACACCATAGAGCCTCCTTTGTGTCACTTCCTGTCTTTTTGGGGGATTCCCTGTCCCGTCAGGTGTTCTCCAGAGGATGGACAGTGTCGCTGTTTACCCAACATGATTGGTCGGCGATGCTCTGACCCTGCACCCGGGTACTTCTTGCCTCCACTGAATTATTTCCTCTATGAGGCTGAACTCACTTTCCCACTGCTAGGAGGAAACTCTTCTACAACTTCTCCTCCTCCATCGCCTTCTTCTTCTGCTGCTCCATCATCTTCTTCTCTGGTGTGTAACAGATGATGAGCCACACAACACAGAATGCATACAGTATTAATTTTAGGAGCTTGGAAAGAAAGCGAATGGAATCCTTTAAGTTAGATAGATAGATGGATAGATACAGCATTTTGTGAGGAAAGTTGGGAGACATCTAAAGAAGGTAACCAAAAGGAGTATTCAACTGAAAATTTTATGCCAACTATCACAGATGATTTTTAATACATTTTTAATATCTTGTACATTTTAGTACAAGATGGCGGCGCGCACAGTCACAGTGGCTCCAGGACCCCCACTTGGGTGCTCTTCCTTTTCTTTTCTTTTTCTTTTGTTTCCCTTATTGCATAGCCAAATTCAGCTACAGTCCTTGGGAATTATACAACATCAGTTATAACAGCCAGAACCCCGTTACCAACGATTATCAGTGGATCAACAACATCCCAGAGAACTGCATGCAGTGCTAATAACAGCAGTCTACATACCACCAGATGCTAATGTTAGCACAGCCCTTGCCTACCTGAACGACATGATCTTCGAACAGCAACGGACATATCCAGAGAGAGTACACATCATCGCAGGGGACTTTAACAAAGCATGCTTAAAAACTGTGCTGCCTAAATTTGTTCAACATATGGAATGCCCCAGGAGGGGCATTCCATAAATCTCCTAAAATCTTCACTAGTTTTCCCCAAAGCATATCTTTTATTCAAAAATGTCTCACAATTTCCCTTTAAATTTGGTGTACAGCTTCTCATGAACACCGGCATTTTATCTTCTAAACAGGATTCAGTTCATTTTACTTTAACAATAACTTTATTTAAAAATAACAATTTCTGCCTCAGTTTTACCATATCTAAATTATCAAAAACCCCAAAAGTCATAAAACGATCCTAGAACCCATTTCAAATTACCCCTTAAATTCCCCCTTTATATTTGGACACATCAGATGTGTCCAAATAAATAAAAACTCAAAAACTCAAAATGCATCACCCGGGCTTAAGAAATTAAAGGAAAAAGGTTAGTCATATCATCTCTCCAAACTCCTCAGCCATCCTCCTCTCCGGTAGATCTGCTCCAGCCCTGTAAACCTGTGTTTAAGGAATAAAATCAATTTAATCATTATGTCAAATCTCCTCGAAGTCCTTGCTCCATGCAAAAGTCTGGATCCTTGGAATTTCCTGGAAACAAAACCTATACTTTACATTTCATACTCAACTCTCCCCCTTTATGATCCAATTTGTGTCATAACAAAAAACTTAAAACAGAACAGTTATCAATCATGTGTTTCTTCAGTTAATGGTAACATGAGTTATATCAAAAAATGGTTCCCTCTTAGCATTTAGCATTTTATAATGTAATAACATAATCCAACCCCAGTAAATAAAACAAAAATTCCCTCCAAGCAAACATCAGCATCCCCAGAATTAAGTCTTCCACTCCTCCTGTTTGTCAACATTTCATTCATCCCCACCTTGGTCCAGTCACACCCTCACTCACCTGCATTCACACATCATATTTCAAATATTTGAGACTCCCGCACGAATAATCAGATTCTCCACACCAGCAAAATGAGATCATTCATTTGTTTTATTTTGTTTTCTCTTTTTTAGAAAATAGTTCTTTATGCTTTTGTCTGGATTGGCTCGCTACAATCCTTTTAGACAGGGACTTTCAATCTGATCAGGTCCCCACAGGTAGCCTTTCCTCCACCCATTGAAATCTGGAAAAGTCACCTCATATTTGTTTGTCCGGAAATTTTGTCAGCGCTGTTAGTTCACTTTCTTCTAGGCCTGCTTAAGAACAAAAATGAGAAAGAAAGAGAGCTGATTATTAGCTCATCAAAGTACAAAACAAAATCACCTGACAGGTTTTTTTTTTTTTCTAAGTGCACTGTTACAAAACCAATGGGCCCCCTTAGACATGTCCATGTTTATTAAAACTCCCTTTATTAAAATGAAAACCAACAACCTCAAAAAATCTTAAACAATCTTAAATTTCACCCATTCAATGCACTGAAAACCTTGTCAAAAGCTGCACCGTTTTACACACAACCATGTCTCAGGCTCAGACTCAGCCTAAGATATAAACCCATTACAACAATGTATCATCACTAAATTATAAATTTCCTGTCCAAATCTGCGCCTCTGAACCGTCTAATTTGCTTCCTTTCCTCAAGGCCTCAATCACACACACACACAGGAAGCTCCTCTGTCGTCACTCACTCCAGCTAATTTGCATACTGAGTGACATCTCAACAAGTTAACTTGACAAGAGAAATACATGTTTAAAACTTATCACATTATTGAATTACTTTCATTTTCTTTCTATACTAATCACTTGCTTTGGTCAATCAGTGCAAGAGCACTCCTAAGTCACCCTTTTAAACTACTTTAATCACTTCTCTTTTGTTTTTTCCATAACTCACTCCCTTGTCATACAGCTTCTTTTGAGTTATTCCACAACTCTATTTTATCCAAGTGTGTTTTAAGTGTATTTTCTTCAACATTCACACCATTCTAACACTCATGAAATTAGCAAGCTGATTTAATTACATTTGTTTGTGTTCTTAGCCAGGTTTTAATCACTATCTATGCATTAATCTTCATGAGCTTATCTCTGTAAGGTTAGTGCATTTTCTGTTTGTATGTGTGATTTTTATAAATGTTTCTTTGTGATCTTTGTGATCTTGTAAATGTTTCTTTTGCAGTGTTTCAGACTCCTTTTAGCCAGGGTGTGTTTTCTCTCTTTGGCTCATCACTGGTCATTGTTAATGACATTTCCCCTCCGCCTGTGCCCAGCGGCTTTACCCTTTAAGTCCCGTCTCCTCCAGTGACTCCAGGCTCACTTAGGGACACAGGGAGCAGTCGTGACTGTGCCTGCCTTAGGTTGTCCCAGGGTTTCGAGGTGGGATCTTACCCGTCATGGGCTATCCAGCCTTCCATGCTCGACTGATACAGGGGCCAACTGGGCAAGGGTGTTATCAGGTCTAGGGGACACATTGGTTCTGGAAATTAAAGGAGTGTAAACTGCTTTCTTTATTTCATGTGTGTATTAAACTTTCCAACAATAATTTCACATGTAACAGTTTGTGTACGTGTGTTTTCAATTCATTAATGTAATTGTTAGTTCATGTATTTATTTCTCTCAGTCTGTCTCTTTTCTAAAACCTGTAATTAATATAATTTTATTACTCTTTCTTAAAACACACAAGTCTCTTTTTCATATTTACAGTCTACAAACCCTCTTTAGTTTTACTAAGTCTTGGTCTAAAAACAATACACCCTCTTCTCACACACACACTTTTAAATATACTAAGTTTTTGCATTTGTCAGTTTTTGTGACATCATTCACACAATACTTTCATAATCGTCTCACACACACTGCCTTTTCTCTCAAACTTCCACTTTTTCACTCATTCTACTATAAACCTCCCTAGTGTTATTATGACTTATTTACTATTTGGTACAAATCACACAGAGTCACTCAAATCAACTACTGACAGCATTCACACAGTTAAAATCACTCAAAATACGCTTTCCTGAGAGTATTTTACAGGCATGCTTTTCAAACTCAGAAAAAGCAAATGAAATAAAAACAATTGAAACCTCTAATTCTTCTCACGGCACACGCATAACTGGAAAAATAAAACACCACAGCCTTTATTTCTGAAAACAAGTTGCTATTGAAAGTAATATTTTAGTCTTCGGTATATACAGTGCACTCAATGTATATATATATATATATATATATATATATATATATATATATATATAGATATATATATATATATATATATATATCAAAACTCAGTCAATTACTATACATCCACTACAGCAACTCAGAACTTTATTTATTTATTTATGTCCTCTAATAAACACCAATGGCGTCTTAAACACACGCATTCAACTTTTTATGCAGCATTATTTGTGAAACCAACCGTGGTTTAACCCGTTCACAGCTTGTTAATTTGCATTTTATTGCTTTCTAGGACATTCTAGTCTCTAATTCCTCTGTTTTCATGTTACAGCGTCTGTCACCAGCTCACTAGCTGTATTCAGACCTCCCGTTTGACACACACAAACACACACTCCCCCTCAAAACCCACAAAAACTATCCCTAAAAACACACACAAAAACCCTTAAGAAACTTTCCTGTATTTATTCATTTATTTATTATTATTTTAAACCCTTAAGATGTTGTGCTATGTTTCCTCTGTGCCCGCTGCAACCTATATTAACATAAAGCCAAAATGTAAACAAGTCTGTCAAATCTAACTACTTATATATTATCGGACTAACAGAAAAACCACTTACAATCTTCTAAAGTCCTCCTTAGCCCAACAAACATCAAACGACTTACACCTATATGTATCACTCAAAGTCAACCACAATACCTGAGAAACACCAAATGTAACTGTGTATATTATCTCAAACTGAAACAAAACCCATCTAAAAATCCTAAAACATCTTACTTGAACACACCAAAAGAGACATCACTTACAGACATACTTATTAATGAAATTATTTCAAGGTCAATTTCAGTTTTCAGACCCCAAATAACGGTCCTAAGTATCAACAGTTTATGTATCCTATCTCAAAACCCAGCAAAAAAGTCATACAGTCATGGCAAGAAATAAAAACTTTACTTACAATATTGTAATAAACAAAACCAGAGTCTTAAATA
This sequence comes from Oreochromis niloticus, assembly GCF_001858045.2. Taxonomy (NCBI): domain Eukaryota; kingdom Metazoa; phylum Chordata; class Actinopteri; order Cichliformes; family Cichlidae; genus Oreochromis; species Oreochromis niloticus. Next base: position 1,669,579 of record NC_031972.2, on the reverse strand, counting down.
CAGGCATTCAGCAATGTGTAACAGTCTCTATAACTTCCTAAAACTCTAGGGACCTCGCAGCTGCCTCATTTGCATTTTCACACACACACAGTCTAAAAATAATACCAGCCTGACTCACAGACTCATCTCACACACAAGTCTATTTTATATTACACAGACGTCTTTTAATTACAACTGCAATATCAGGCCTGACATTTTAACACCTAAATAATTTTGATAATTTTAAATTAACCCTCCAAGGGATAAACTCCAAGTTTTTTGCGATCAATTAACCAGTATCAGGTCCAACCTGTCTCTGGCCTGATTTCTAAAGTCCCTAACACAATTTAAAAGCGTCCAACGCCCAAGCTCCAAGCTTTACTACCCAAAAAAGCGCAAATACCGTTCCAAACAGTAAACTGATCCAATCAGTAGCTATTTTGGACCGTCCTCAGTTGTCCACGATTGCCAATCGGACTATCCCTTCCCAAGGAAATCCCGAGCATCCCCAAGGAAATTGGGAGCGTCACCTCCGAACAATGCACTTCTTAGCAGTCCAACTGCCGTTCTACAGAAATTTACCTTAATTTAAAACAACCATCATAACTTCACATTAAGTATATGACCGAAGCCGGTCCAACCATCTCACCAATTAAAAATGACCAATTACCTATTCTTCTAAATTCACTTAGCAGTCCAACTGCTTTTATTTACTCAGTACTGTCACTTAACGTTTCATTATCATTACTTCAATTTCAACTCTCATGAGATTTTCACCAAAATCAAAACAGACATTTACCAGTAATTTCAGTGAGTAAACTTTTAATTTTGCAATATCCAATCTGGCACAGTTTGGAAATAATTCAACAGGTAGTGCCTTACCTTTGAATAAGCCGCCTTATGTCCACTCACTTCGACCACTGACTCGTGTCTGCCCGTTCGAGCGCTTCGGACCCTCTCGGTCTCAACCTCCAACTCTCTCCCCCCTCAACCACCGGCTAATGCACCAAATGTTACGGGTCCGAAATTGAGGACGAGAGTAAAACAATGATGGTCCAGAAGAGGTCGGTCAAACAGTTGATTTTTAATGAATACACGCAGCGTGGGGAGATGTAAACTGCAAAACATCAGTTGTAAATCCCCGTCCAAAAATACACTTCAGCTTGCTTTTATAACATCAGGGTATTATAACGCCCCCTCTTGCGTTTACAAGCACATCTTAAGAACATTATTTGCCCCTTGTACAGACAATGATCTATTCTAAGAGATAAATGCAGACACAGAAGTTCCCCTTTCTGGCATCCTCTTCCAAATATGGTGATGATCTCAGGCCTTTGAGGTCCCCATGGACTTGTCCTCCTTCTGTCACCTGTTGCTAGGCAAACTCAAATGCAAAAAGAAGCTGAATACATCCAGGCCTTTGCTCAGCTACTATTTTACTGTAACAATATACTCAGCATATAAGCTTTTAAGATTATAGATTTAACTCAACGATTTAAAGTGGTTATAACTGCACCTGTAATAAACATGTTAATATTTGATTATGATAACCCCTGTAATACAAATTATAACATAATGCCAACAACTTCAATAAAATGGTTGGATGAAATGATAATTAATGCAATGATAAAGATGATGGTTATGTAAAATAATCCCTATAATTCTACAAGAGGAAATAACACCTTGAACCATGTTTACTCAAATATTAAGCAAGCCTACAGATCTGTTCCCCTCCCCCACCTGAATATGTCCGACCACCTCTCCCTGCTCGTTGTCCCGGCATACACACCACTCAGGAAAAGGACAAAGCCCACCATCAGAACAATTAACACCTTTTCTGAGGAAGCTCTGGCTCAGCTGCAGGACTCTTTTGCTCTCACAGAGTGGAGTGTCTTCGAACATGGCAACCTAGAGACCCACACATCTGCAGTGCTGGGTTACGGACTGCATGGATACTGTCACCACAGAAAAGCGGGTCCAGGTCTACCCCAGCAATGAACTCTGGATGACAAGTAAGGTTCAGGAATTCTTAAAGGCACGCAACTCTGCATACAAATCTGGGGACCAGGATATGTATAGCAGACCAAGAGCAGACCATAAAAAAGGCATCAGAGCAGCAAAACTGGACTTCTCAAATAAACTATCAGATCACCTCTCAGACAACAACTCCAAGAAGGTATGGGAGGGCCTGAAACACATCACCAACTACAAAGGCAATGGGACAAATACAGATAACATGGAAATCCCATTAGCAGAGGAACTTAACCACTTCTTTGTGAGCTTTGAGAGAACTGTAGACACCCCCCTACCATGCACACCCTTCTGCCCACAGCCTCCTCTGAGCACAGCCCTCACACATTTACTCTCCAAGAAAACCAATGTGTTCAGAGCAGTAAACCAGAGAAAAGCCGCTGGCCCAGATGGAATACCTGGGAGTATCCTCAAAACCTGCGCCAACCACCTGGCTCCTGTTTTCACCAGACTATTCAACCTCTCCCTGTCATATGGCACTGCCCCTCATTGCCTGAAATCAGCAACAATAGTTCCGAGTCCACCACCATCAGTGGCCTCAATGATTACAGACTCATTGCACTGACTTCAGTGGTTGCAAAGTTCTTTAAGAAGCTGGTCTTAAAGCACATAAAGGACTGCATCACACCTAGCTTTGACCCCCACCAGTTTGCCTATAAGGCAAACACGTCAACCGAGGATGCAATTTCCACTGCCCTCCACTCTGCTCTGCATCACCTGGAGAATCCTGGGACTTTCGTAAGGATGCTCATCAGTGATTTCAGCTCGGCCTTTAATACCATCATCTCAGACATTCTTATAGCCAAGCTGGTAAACTTAGACTTCCCCCTTGCTACATGTGCATGGATCAAAAACTTTCTCACAGACTGATCACAAACAGTTATGGTTGGCAACCAGAGATCATCCACCCAGCACTGGCTCACCACAGGGATGTGTGCCACTCTGATGGGGCTCATCACCGATGATGATGACACTGCCTACAGAGATGAGATCCAACGTCTGACAGAATGGTGTGACTACATTAACATAACCCTAAACACCAGGAAAACCAAGGAAGTGGTCATGGTCAGAAAAAAACTCATCCCCCTCCCCTATCCATAAAAGGTGACTACGTGGAGAGGGTGTCCTCCTTTAAGTTCCTCAGTACCCACATTTCCGAGGACCTATACTGGACAACTAACACATCAGCCCTGGTGAAGAAAGCCCAGCAGCACCTCCATTTCTTGAGGGTTCTGAGATGGAACAGGCTGCAGTCTGACCTACTATTCTCCTTCTATCGTACCACAATTGACAGTGTGCTGGTGCACGCCATCCCCGTGTGGTACGCCGGTTGCACAACAGCCAATAAGAAGAGACTCCAGAGGGTCATCAGAACTGCAGAGAAGATGATCGGCTGTCCACTCTCCACCCTGGACTCCATTGCCAGCTCTAGATGTCTCTCCAGAGCCGGGGCAATCATAAAAGACCGCCTCCATCCTAACCACCATCTATTCAACATCCTGCCCTCTGGAAAAAGGTTCAGATCCATTAGGTACAAAACCAACAGACTAAAGAGCAGCTTCTTCCCGTGGGTTGTCTGAAAAATAAATGCAAATTTAGAGTATCTTGCAATCATTCTGTTGCTCCTACTTGCTATTTATTATTATTACTATTTTTTGTGTGTGTGTGAGTTTCTTTTTGTTTCCGTACAGTATTCTGCTCCTCCTGAGCAATATTTTTCCTGTGCGGTATTTTGGCAGATGTGCAATCTCCATCCCATAATGACCATAGCCCTTCCACCGTTATTTATAATTTACTTTATTTTATTACGACGTCTACATCATGTATATAGTTTACACAGTGTTCTTATATTGTCTATTCTTCTTCTTTATTGTATATTGTTTTCTTTACTTTCACACCTTTGTGGTCTTGCTTTCAAATTTCAGTGTGCAAGCAACTGTACATTGACAATAAAAGTTCTAATTTCTAATATGACGTTATCACATTCCTTTAAAGTTGTTAAATTTGAGCAAACTTGTCCTTCAATTTCTTGGTAGTAAGAAAGCAGTCTAAGATGAAACTTGGCCCAGAGGTAGAGAAGGTGACCCAGAGCAGGAATGTGTTAAAAGTTGGACACCAACTATCAAGAATGATTTTTTAATGAATTTTTGAATATGATGCAACCACACTGTCTCAATGCAATATGTGCCCGCGTGCGGGTGTATGTGTGCGCAGGTCTATGTTTGCGATTGGGAATGAAGGGAAAAAAAGCGCCCCCGTAAAGGCTAGTGTAGAAGTGCACAAATGACGGTTTAGTTGACCGCGGTCTGAATTTTAATTGAATTAAAGAAGTCCAGTTGCTTTCCTTCCAAGCTCCTTAGGCTACCATGACCTGAATGACTGAGAACCTACACAGCTATAGTTAAGTATTAATATTTGTTTATCTGTAAAATTGTCTTTTTAAAGTGCATTCAGCAAACTATTCACAGCATTTTGATTGTTCTACATTGTGTAATGATACAGCCTTAGTCTGAAATTCATTGCATTCATTTTTTCAACTCATAATTCTTCACACAATACCCCATAATAACAAAGTAAAAAAGGTTTGCTTGAAATTATTACAAATTTATTAAAAATAAAAAACAAAAATATATCATGTACATAAGTATTCATAGCCTTTCCTCAATACTTTAAGCATGTTTGGCAGCAATGGCACCTTCAAGTTCTGTTGAGTACAATGCTACACGCTTGGCCCACCTATTTTTCTGCAGTTTGTCCCTATCGTCTTTCCTAGACTATTTAAAAGTAGAATCTGAGGCAGAGCCTTCAGTTTTCAGGTCCCACTTTTGTGGAACCAGCTTCCCGTTTGGATTCATGAGACACTGTCTGTCAAGGCTAGTGCTCTGGAGCAGGAAGGATGAAGGACCCAAATGCAGGACTCAGAAATGGAAACTTAAACTCAGAGCACAGCTTTATTGCTGGGAAAACTCTTCATAGAAACGAACTCAATCACAAACACGAAAATAGACACTGAACTGGGCACTGGAGCCTAAAACTAGGAAACTCCAGGAAATGAACCAGAACTAAGAGCAAGGATATTTACAGGAACAAAAGGGGTGAAAACACAGCACAAAGAGAGTGTCCATGAAGGTTAATGATGCGACAATAAGCAGGGGTAGACTGAGGACTAAAATACACAGGTAGGATCATGAGAGGATTAGGAAACAGGAAGAAACACAGCTGGGACAAATCAGACATAATGAGACGAGGGAAGGCAAAACTAGATCCACTGGTGTAGGAGCGAGACTATCAAAATAAAACAGGAATTATGCCACGTACACACAGACATGGACTCGGAGGCACGAGCTTAACGCTATGATAACACTGACACGGTACAGAGGGAACATAAGGACAGGGATGACTAGACAGGAGACGTGGGACCAGGACAGGCACAGAAATACACACTTGGTACTCAACTGAGGGAACACAGAGTACAGGAACAGGAGTGACATGAGACATGACTGACTGGGAAACAAGAGAATAAACACAAGGACAGAACTAAATCTACGAACTATAAATCACAAACCCAGAAGAAGTAGAGATCAAGAAATACAAAAACAGAAACCAAAAACCTAACAGTCATGAACCAAAAATAAAAGTACAAAACTCAAAACACTGGGTCACCCCGAGTCCTCCATTAGTTATGCTTTCTGCACTGATTCATACTTGTTATAAATCTCTGTCTCTCTTCCACAGCATGTCTTTATCCTGTCTTCCTTCTCTCTCCGGAGGTTTCTTCTTGTTAAAAAGGGAGTTTTCCCTTCCCACTGTCGCCAAAGTGCTTGCTCACAAGGGGTCATATGATTGTGAGGGTTTTCTCTGTATTATTGTAGGGTCTACCTTACAATACACCTTGAGGTGACTGTTGTTGTAATTTGGAGCTGTATAAATAAAACTGAATTGAATTGAGTTGAACTGAATAGAACATCTCAAGCTCCATCAGCTTGAATGGGGAGCATCAGTGCAAGGCCATTTTAAGATTTCTACAGAAATGCTTATTTGATTTCAAGCCTAAGCTCTGTCTGGACCACACCTTTCTTATCTTGGCTGTGTGCTTAGAATTGTTGCACTGTTGGAAGATGAACCTTCGTCCAGTCTGAGGTCCAGAGTGTTCTGGAGCAGGTTAGGATTTCAAGGTGTCCCGAATTCTTTGATTGAGGTGTGAGACAAACAACCACTGCTCCAGATGAGTTCAGTCAAAACAATGATTTTATTGAACACACGCGTGGGAAGATTTACACCATCACATTGTCAGCATAGATCTCCGCTAGAAAGCACACTTCAAATGGTTTTTGTATGTCAGGGTTCACGCCCCTTCTTGCATCAAGCAGATACATAACATGCATAGATTACAGTTAATGACAGTTGCTACATTTCTTTTGTTGACAACCTTTAACACACTTAAAGAGCCGTCTTCAACCGTCTTCACTCCAGGTGTTTCCTGTTGCTCGTTCTCTTCACGCTTATCTCTGGAACATCATGAGCACGTCCTGTACCAAAACTGTTGCTATGCAGGCACAAAATGCAGTTGCAAGCAAAATGTATCTTACCTCTAATCTAGAAATGAGTCTATGTGTTGTCTGTGTCTGTAAGCGTGTTTGCATTGACCTTTACTGCACTCTGAGTCACTTTTCACAATAGGTCATCTGGACAGTCCCACCAGATGAAGCTTATGACCCTCAAAAGACTGAATGCTAACTCTTTATGAGCACATTTGCAACATGTATAAGAAAATGATTATGATTACTTCACTTAATAAAAGTTTTACCAAAATGCCACTACTCAAGCTTAATAAAAAATGATATATTTCCCACAAAGGATATCACTATACATTGCAGCATTTATCTTTCCTTAAACCCTCACTAGTCTCCCAGTTCCTCCTGAAAGACATCACCACAGCATGATTCTATATCACCATGATTCCCTGTAGCGATGGTATTGAGCGTGTGATGAGCTGTGGCTGGTTTCTTCCAGACATGATGCTTGGCAGTCAGGCCAAAAAGTTCAATCTTCATTTCCTCAGACCAAAGAATTTTGTTACTCATGGTCTGAGAGTCTTTGGTATGCTGTGTAGCAAACTCTTGAGCCTTTTACTGAGGAATCTCTTCCGTCTGGCCATGCTACCATACAGGCCTGATTGGTGGAGTGCTGCAAAAATGGCTGTCTTTCTGGAAGGTTCTCCTCTCTCCACAAAGCAACCCTGGAGCTCTGTCAGAGCTCCCTAACCCTTTGCTGAGCAGCCAGCTTTAGGAAGAGTCATGGTGGTTCTAAATGTCTATTTATGAATAATGCAGGCCGCTGTGCTCATTTGGGACCTTCAGAAATGTTTCTATACTCTTCCCCAGATCCGTGCCTCAATACAGTCCAGGCTCAAAGGTCTGCAGACAATTCCTCCTTATAGCTACATGTTATTTGTTTGTATTTTCATTTTTAATAAATTTGCAAGAATTTCAAGGAAACTCATTTTACTTTGTCATTCTAGGGTATTCTAAGTAGAAATTCAAGGTGAAAAATGATTTAAATCCATTTTGGGATAAGGCTGTAATATGACAAAATGTGGAACAAGTGAAGCACTGTGAATGCTGCCCACTTGCACTATATACACAGTATCTGTGTGTGTTTTCAGCTGAACCCAGGAGTGTTACCTCAGTGTGAGCAGTACTTCAAAGAGCAAGGTTTTGACACTAAGTTCCAAAATGGACGAGTCATTTTAGTTCGGCAGGCTCAACAACTTGCCCAGCGACAGAAAAGGAGAAAGAGATTGGTGAGATCCATTTCTTGTTACATGTTAATGCTTTGATCAGTGGGAGACTATAGGCCATGTCCAAATTCGCGGGCTGCATCCTTCCAAGGCAGCAAAGACTAGAAGTGCAAGGCTGTGAAATTGGACGGTCTAGCCTACAACGTGGGGTTCCTGTTACCTGGCAACAATGACAATAGCAGCTACTGCTGTGGTGGTCAGAATGTTCAACAGAAAAACAGAAAATCTTTCTTTTATTGTGTTTTTTCATCTGCATGTGAATCTGGGCACTGAGTCCCTTTAACCAACAATGATGCTAAGTTTAGCTAGTTTGCAAGAGTAGCTCATGAGACTAGTCTCATTTCATTTTGAGTGTACAAATATAATAGGTCTCATCAAGCATCTGTTAACTTGCAGGATGAAGCACAATTTTCGTATTAGAATGATGGGACGTATTTTCATTTTAACAAGAGAGAATAAAAGAGAAAATGGGAAACAGGACATAAGATCCACAGAAATATTGGGCTTTATAACAAAGGTGACAGGCTCAGGTTGTAACTAACCAAAGTTTGCATGACCCAATTAAGTGGTGATATGACTAATATCATGTAACTTAGATGAAGGTTAACTAATTTTGATGTTTTAAGATTATTTGGTATGCTAACATTTGGTTCCACTGGATATTTGGGTGAGATAAAAACCCAGTACTTACCTTTAAGTTTATTTCTGGACTGCTTTGCTACAACCATCTGTCATTTTTTTCCAAAAATTTGCTTCAACCTTAGATTCACAATGAATTCTGGATTCGAACACCATGTTCTAACATAAGAGTGTCCATAAGTGCACGTGGCACTTATGGACACAGGTCGATGATCAATTTTGTAATCATATCACCAGACCTGCGGCCATAAGTTCTGGACACTCGGGTAAAGAGAGGGGCTGAGCTGTCAACTGATCACCACATGGTGGTGAGTTGGATCAGGTGGCAGGGGAGGACACTGGACAGACATGGCGCAGCTAAACGTATAGTGAGGGTGTGCTGGGAACGCCTGGCAGAGGCCCCCAGTCCGTGAGATTTTAAACGCACACCTCTGGCAGAGCTTCAACAGCATTCCAAGGGAGACTGGGGACATTGAGTCCAAATGGACCATGTTCAGCACCTCCATCACCAAAACTGCTGCACTGCGCTGTGGTTGGTGCCAACATGGTGGTAACCCCCAAACCAAATGGTGGACTCCAGAGGTGAAGGGAGCCACCAGGCTGAAGAAGGAGTCATATTGAAGGAGTCCTTGGTTAGCCTGTGGGACTTCGGAGGCAGCCACGTACGGAACGTGGCTCAGGTTGCGGATGATGCAAAAACTTGGGTGTGGGAGGAGTTTGGAGAGTTTGAGAGTTTGAGAGTTCAGAAGGCCTCGAAGAGATTCTGGCAAACCGTCAGGCGATTCAGGAGTGAAAAGCGGTGCTCTACCTGCACTGTGTATAGTGCAGGTAGAGTGCTGCTGACTTCGACTGAGAAAATTGTCGGGCGGTGGAAGGAATACTTTGGGGACCTCCTTAATCCCACTGGCATGTCTTCTGTGAAGTCAGCAGAGTCTGGGGTGCGGGATGACCTACCAATCTCCGAGGGTGAGATCACTGAGGCAGTTAAACAACTCCTTGGTGGCAGACCCCTTAGGGTGGATGAGGTCTGCCCTGAGTTTGGATGGTGTAGGGCTGTCCTGGTTGACACACCTTTGCAATGTTGCATGGAGATCAGGGGTGGTACCTCTGGATTGACAGACTGGGGTGGTGGTTCCCATCTTTAAGAAAGGAGACCAGAGGTTGTGTTCCAACTATAGGGGGATCACACTCCTCAGCCTCCCTGGGAACGTCTATGCCAGGGTGTTGGAAAGTAGAGTCTGTCCTTTAGTCAAACCTCAGATACAGGAGGAACAATGCGGTTTTCATCCTGGTTGTGGAAAACCGGACCAGCTCTTTATCCTCTCAAGGATACTTGAGGGTGCATGGGAGTTTGCCCAGCCAGTGTTTTGGCTGTGGACATGTGTTGTGTGGACTTGGAGAAGGCATTCGACCGTGTCCCTCTGAGTTTCCTGTGGGGTGTGCTCCAGGAGTATGGGGTGTTTGGCCCATTGCTACAAGCCATTCAATCCTTATACAACCATTGCAAGAGCTTGGTCTGCATAGACGGTAATTAGTGGGACTCATTCCCAGTGGGTGATGGGCTCCGCTAGGGCTGCCCTTTGTCACCGATTCTGTTCAAAATTTTTATGGACAGAATTTATAGGTGTAGCGAAATGGTGGAAGGCTTTCACCTGGATGGTCTCAGAATCTTATCCCTGCTTTTCGCGGATTATGTGGTTCTGCTGGCTTCATCGGGTGATGGCCTCCAGCTCACACTGGAACGGTTCACAGCCAAGTGTGAAGTGGTGGGAATGAGAATCAGCATCTCCAAATCTGAGGCCATGGTCCTCAGCCGGAAGGGTTGGGGTGCCCACTCCAGGTCAGGGACGAGTTACTGCCCCAAGTTAAGGAGAGATCGACAGCCGGATTTGTGCTGCACTTCCAGTGATGCGGACACTGTACCAGTCCATCGTGGTGAAGAGGGAGCTGAGTGTAAAAGCGAAACTCTCAATTTACCGGTTGATCTACGTCCCTACCCTCACCTATGGTCACAAACTGTAGGTAGTAACCGAAAGAAAGAGATCGTGGATACAAGTGGCAGAAATGGGCTTCCTCTGAAGGGTGGCTGGCCTCTCCCTTAGAGAGGTTCAGCCATCCGGGAGGGGCTCAGAGTAGAGCTGCTGCTCCTCCACATCGAAAGGAGCCAGTCTAGATGGTTCGAGCATCTGACAAGAATGCCTCCTGGGCGAGGTGTTATGGGCATGTCCCATCAGGAGGAAGCCCTGGGGTAGACCCAGGACATGCTGGAGAGATTATATCTCTTGGCTGGCTTGGGAATGCCTTGCTGTTCCCGCGGATAAACTGGAGGAGATGGCTGGGGAGAGAGGTCTGGGCTTCTCTGGGCCATGAAGGATACACCGGACCCTCCTTCAAATCCGGGGAAAAGGAGGACGCATTTGTGGGTCACATTTGGAGCAGCCTTTGAATTTGGTGTGCTGTGATATAATCGTCCCACAAATGCGGTCTCCGAAGGATGCAGCCCCTGAATTTGGACACAGCCCAACTCATACAATCGCTTGCAAAAGTATTCGGCCCCCTTGAACTTTTCCACATTCTGTCACATTACAGCCACAAACATGAATCAATTTTATTGGAATTCCGCGTGAAAGACCAATACAAAGTGGTGTACACTTGAGAAGTGGAACGAAAATTATACATGATACCAAACATTTTTTACAAATAAATAACTGCAAAGTGGGGTGTGCGTAATTATTCAGCCCCCTTTGGTCTGAGTGCAGTCAGTTGCCCATAGACATTGCCTGATGAGTGCTAATGACTAAATAGAGTGCACCTGTGTGTAATCTAATGTCAGTACAAATACAGCTGCTCTGTGACGGCCTCAGAGGTTGTCTAAGAGAATATTGGGAGCAACAACACCATGACATCCAAAGAACACACCAGACAGGTCAGGGATAAAGTTATTGAGAAATTTAAAGCAGGCTTAGGCTACAAAAAGATTTCCTAAGCCTTGAACATCCTACGGAGCACTGTTCAAGCCATCATTCAGAAATGGAAGGAGTATGGCACAACTGTAAACCTACCAAGACAAGGCCGTCCACCTAAACTCACAGGCCGAACAAGGAGAGCGCTGATCAGAAATGCAGCCAAGAGGCCCATGGTGACTCTGGATGAGCTGCAGAGATCTACAGCTCAGGTGGGGGAATCTGTCCATAGGACAACTATTAGTTGTGCACTGCACAAAGTTGGCCTTTATGGAAGAGTGGCAAGAAGGAAGCCATTGTTAACAGAAAACCATAAGAAGTCCCGTTTGCAGTTTGCCACAAGCCATGTGGGGGACACAGCAAACATGTGGAAGAAGGTGCTCTGGTCAGATGAGACCAAAATGGAACTTTTTGGCCAAAATGCAAAACGCTATGTGTGGTGGGAAACTAACACTGCACATCACTCTGAACACACCATCCCCACTGTCACATATGGTGGTGGCAGCATCATGCTCTGGGGGTGCTTCTCTTCAGCAGGGACAGGGAAGCTGGTCAGAGTTGATGGGAAGATGGATGGAGCCAAATACAGGGCAATCTTGGAAGAAAACCTCTTGGAGTCTGCAAAAGACTTGAGACTGGGGCGGAGGTTCACCTTCCAGCAGGACAACGACCCTAAACATAAAGCCAGGGCAACAATGGAATGGTTTAAAACAAAACATATCCATGTGTTAGAATGGCCCAGTCAAAGTCCAGATCTAAATCCAATTGAGAATCTGTGGCAAGATCTGAAAACTGCTGTTCCCAAACGCTGTCCATCTAATCTGACTGAGCTGGAGCTGTTTTGCAAAGAAGAATGGGCAAGAATTTCAGTCTGTAGATGTGCAAAGCTGGTAGAGACATACCCTAAAAGACTGGCAGCTGTAATTGCAGCAAAAGGTGGTTCTACAAAGTATTGACTCAGGGGACGGAATAATTACGCACACCCCACTTTTCAGTTATTTATTTGTAAAAAATGTTTGGTATCATGTATGATTTTCGTTCCACTTCTCACGTGTACACCACTTTGTATTGGTCTCTCACGTGGAATTCCAATAAAATTGATTCATGTTTGTGGCTGTAATGTGACAAAATGTGGAAAAGTTCTAGAGGGCCGAATACTTTTGCAAGCCACATGTTTCAGCTAATCAGATCGTCCTCTTTCCTCAGTGCATCTGTTGTTTGTTTCCATCCAGCAGCAAACCAGCATCCCTCTGGTCCCCGGTTACACCCTGCAAATCATTCCCTGTCAGAGGGCATATCACCAGCCAGTAACCTGGACTGGCCTGGGATTGGTTAGAGTGTTTGAGGGGGTGGGGCTTAGATTTACTGTGGACAACCTCCCATCTTCGACTGATTACCAGCTGGTGATTTCCTATGAACTAGAGGTGAGGAGAATTTGAATACTAAACTTAATGTAAATGTACATGTTTAATAAAATTGACGTAATTATCTTTCTATAAGTCATGTCAATTTATTATTTTCTCTAGTCTGCATCTGACTGGATGGCTTTAGTCAGTATCATCAAAGTGTCACAAGGCGATGGCGGCTGCAGCAGCAGTCCAACAGGAAGTAAAACTCTGATTCTACCTGGAAACTCTAGGTGAGAATCAGAAAACAGGGCGTCTATTACGTCCATGAAGGTCACATGACTATTCAGATGTGAAATGAAGCAGGTTCTTTGAAACTAGCAGAATAAATTGTACAGGATATTGTACAGTCTCTGTGTGAGTTGTTTACAGAGGCCATGTTTAGGTGGTCTGTGGGTGACATCATGTTTGTGGCACAGGCAGCAGGCTCTGTGTGTATATCAATGATAGGGCATAGCTGCGTGTGTGTGATGATTTAATAAACTTTGCAGCCCCTTGCTGTCAGTCATAGTGCAGCTTGTGAACCAAACCAGGATGTACTGACAGAGGACTCTCAACAGAATATCTATAAAAGGAAAGCAGACAGCTAGCAGCTACAGCTAACACACATGTTGTGCCTTTTTACTCCTGGTTCCACATACAGAGACATTCTTACACATTTTATTTATGTGGGCTCCAAGGTTCTCTGAAGCTTTAATAGTGTACTTGTGTCAGAGATTGTGTCTCAGTAGCAGCAGTTTTTGTTTGTTTTTGCCGTTTGTTTTTCCAGACGAGGTATTCTGGACTCTCTGCTCTGTCTGAATGCTGGAGGTCACTATTTTGTGGATATCACCTTTTACAAACAGCCCAGATCTGATGGTTCACACATCCTAATTGACTCGGTAAGGAGTTCTTCATCTATTCAGATAAAGTGATTGACATATTCCCTAAAATCCTCCTACTAACAGTAACTGTCCAATCATAGCTGAGCAATACTCTCTAGCTCTCTCTCTGTGAAAAAACAAATTTGCGAAGATTGCATGGTTTCAATTTTTTCTGTTCAAAATTAAATGATGGCATCTGTCTATATGAGGTGATTTCTACATGTTTAATCCTGCCCCCTTTTTTTCAGATTAGTCTTTTTAATAGAATTGGGTCAGTCCAAAATTTCTGCTCTCAGAGCGACCTCGACACTTTTCACCAGTTTCACTGTACTGGATTGACTGTCAAGCTTGGCCCTCAGGAGTCGCTACCTGAAGTCTGCGAGGGACTCATCATGAGCCTTTCAGCACAAATCCACAATGGAGCTGTCCGTAAGTAGTTGGACTGAGATCATCCAGGACTGAGACAAAAAGTAAAAGACAAGTGTTTTATATGTTTATTTCTGTGCTTTACCTGCTGTCAGTTTGCAGGTGTAATGTTATCGGCTCTATTGGACCATCCTGCAGTAAACTGGGTGGGTTTTGTCAATGTAAGGCCAATGTGATTGGTCGTTGCTGCGATGCCTGTGCCCCAGTGACGTTTGGCTTTGGACCTGAAGGCTGCAAACGTAAGAAACCAAACCCAGAGGGGAAACACTACCTTTCGTTTTCTCTCTGAGCGTCTGACAGTTGATTCACAATGAATTCTCACCTGTTTGCAGGATGTGATTGTGACCCCCATGGCTCTGTGTCAGAGCTGTGCGATCAGGTCAGTGGTCAGTGTGCATGTCGTTCAGAGACGGCGGGTCAGCGCTGCGATCGCTGTCAGATGGGATTCTGGGGATTCCCTTCCTGTCGATCGTGTGAATGTAATGGGCTGTCAGAGATGTGTGATGGACTTACCGGAGACTGTCTGAGCTGCAGGGAGCACACTACTGGACCCAGTTGTGAAAGGTTAGTCACTGACTAACAATGGTCTGTGAGGTCAGGTCCTTGATCATCAATATGCAAATTGTCATGATCAATGGCCATGAGTACCATTCACAGAAAGTTGGGGAATGGCTGCAATCACAGCATTGTAAGATGGTGACAGATGTACCCTTAGGCCCTCTCCTCGAGTCAGAGATGTAGTACATACTGTACTCCATAATGATGAAGAACAGAGAGAATTAGACAAAGAGGTTGGGTTTTCAGTTTTCAGTTAAGCAGCTTTTATCTGCAAACAGATGTAATTTTAAAAAAAACCAAAAAAAAAAACCTTTTTTACTGTAACTCAGCTGGTGATTTTTTTCCCTCTGAAAATGTCTTTGCTATGTCTCTGAGTAAATGTAAATGTATGAAGTTAGATTTACTCAGGAGATAAGTGTGCCAGTACTTACTGCTGAGGGTCTGTACCTGTTCAGGTCATCATGATACACCTATTTTGATGCAGGTGTGTTGAGGGTTACTATGGTGACCCAATCTCCAGACAGGCCTGTCAGCTGTGTTTGTGTCCAGATGTTTTGAGCAGTGGACGATTCTTCGCCACTTCCTGTCAGCATGACCCACAGTCCCTAAGGCTCATCTGTAATTGCCAGGAGGGGCACACAGGTAAGAGCTAGTATCTTTGCATTACTTACTTTTACCTTCTTTACATAAAAGAGGCAAACAGAGACAGACAGCAGCGATGCTAAGAGTCAGTGTTTATCAGAAGGTTTTTGGAAAGACACATAAAATAGATCACTCTCTGTTTCCCTTTTAGGTGTAAGCTGTGATAGGTGCAGCCCTGGTTTCTATGGTGATCTGACATTGCCAGGTGCAGTCTGTAAAGAGTGTCCCTGCAACAACAACATCAACCCTGATGATCCCAACTCATGTAACAGCAGAACAGGAGAGTGTCTACACTGCCTTCACAACACAATCGGCCTACACTGCCAAAACTGCAAACCTGGCTACTATGGCAATGCCCTAACCCAGGACTGCAAAGGTGACAACAAAAACATAGAAACCTCATCTATCATCCTTTCATCCTCTTACGTGTATGCAAAGCCTCATCGGGGCACCAGGTATTCCTGTGTCCTTTAATGTGTCCATTTTTTGATGGAACCCACAGTCTTCACCCAACTGGACACCCAACCCACTAAATATCCACTGGGAGGCAACTTAGACGTGTCTTGATCAGGTGCCTGAGCTACTTTAACTTTTAGTGTAAAGGAGCGCTGGTTCTTGAGTGTCTGTAAGGCTGAGTGAATTGAAAACTTTAAATTCAATATTGACTAGGGATGGCAATTGATAAGAATTTAGCAATTCCAATTCCATTATTGATATCACTTATCAATTCGATTCCTTCCCATATCAGTTCTCATTGGCTCCACTTTGAAAGTCACAGCCATCAATAATCAGCATATCAAAGAAATTACACTCATGCACATTCACTTGCATGCTGCGGGTCACATGTTTGTGCTTGTTGGAGGTGCTTCCATCTTTGTTGTGATCAGTGTTGGTGTCGTTACTTAAAAAAATAATTAAGATAAGATAAGACAAGATAAGATAACCTTTATTAGTCCCACGCATGGGAAATTTGTTTTGTTACAAAAGTGAACAGTGCAAACTTGCATAGAAAAATTAGAGAAAAACACTGGAATAAGATATCAATAAGATACTGTACACAATAGAATAGAATAAAATAAAATGAAATACTATATACAATCGAATAAAATAGAATAGAATAAAATAGAATACAAATGCTATATACAATTGAGTATAATACAACGATGCCAGAAAAAGAGTAATTGTGTTATTGCTATTGCAGACGTGTGGATGTGTGTGTTTGATCAGTTGAAGTCTTTGTTGTGGAGTCTGACAGCAGTGGGGAGGAAAGACCTGCGAAATCTCTCCGTCCCACATTGTGGGTGCCGCAGCCACTGAAGGAGCTGCTCAGTGCTGTCAGAGTCTCCTGCATGGGGTGGGAGATGTTGTCCAACAGGGATGACAGCTTAGCCACCATTCTCCTGTCACTCACCACCTCCACTGGGTCCAGAGGGCATCGTAGAACAGAGCTGGCCCTGTGGATCAGCCTGTTCAGTCTCTTCCTGTCCCCAGCAGAGATGTTGCCACCCCAGCAGACCACACCATAAAAGATGGCTGAGGCCACCACAGAGTCATAGAAGGTCTTCAGGAGTGGGCCCTTCACTCCAAAAGACCTGAGTCTCCGCAGCAGGTACAGCCTGCTCTGCCCTTTCCTGTAGAGGGCGTCTGAATTATGAGTCCAGTCCAGTTTATTGTTCAGATGAACACCAAGGTACCTGTAGCTGTCCACAGTCTCAATGTCCATACCTTGGATGTTCAGTGGTTGCAGTGGAGGATGCTTGTACCTGCGGAAGTCTACCACCAGCTCCTTGGTTTTACTAGTGTTGATCTGGAGGTAGTTCTGCTGGCACCAGTCCACAAAGCCTTGTGTCAGTCCTCTGTACTTCCTGTCATCCCCATCAGTGATGAGGCCAACTATTGCAGAGTCATCAGAGAACTTCTGCAGGAAGCACTGGCTGGAGTTGTGGGAGAAGTCTGCAGTGTAGATGGTGAAGAGGAACGGTGCCAGAACCGTTCCCTGTGGGGCCTCCGTACTGCAGACGACCCTGTCCGACACACAGCCCTGAGTTCTGACATACTGTGGTCGGTCGGTGAGGTAGTCCAGAATCCATGTAGTGAGGTGATTGTCCACTCCAGAGTTCTACAGCTTGTCCTTCAGGACCGTGGGAAGAATGGTGTTAAAGGCACTGGAGAAGTCAAAGAACATGATTCTCACAGTACTCCCAGCAGTCTCCAGGTGAGCAAGGGAACGATGCACGATGTGAATGACGGCATCATCCACTCCAATGCCAGGCTGGTAGGCAAACTGAAGTGGATCCAGTGATTAGCTCACCAGGCGCTGAAGCTGAGTCAGGACCAGCCACTCCAGGGTCTTCACCAGGTGGGATGTCAGAGCACCTGGCCTATAGCTGTTGAGGTCCTTGGGGCGTGAAGTCTTTGGCACTGGTACAATACGGGAGGTTTTCCAGAGCTGTGGGACTCTTCCCAGCCTCAGCCTCAGGCTGAAGAGGTGCTCCATCACCTCACACAGTTGGTCTGCACAGGACCTGACGTCCCTTGAGCTGATGCCATCTGGACCTGCAACTTTCCTGGCTTTAATCCTCCTCAGTTCCCTCCTAACCTGGGTGGTTGAGAGAGACAGGCTGGAGCCTTGTGTTGAGTGTGTATTGGATGCAGTTGTTGGGGGTGGGGAGGAGTGAGCAGGGTGAGTAGAGGTGGTGTGAAGTGTCTGAGGTGTCAGAGGTGGAACAGCAGTAGTGGGGGTGGGTGAGTCTGCAGCCGATGTTGGAGACTGCCTCATGGATGAGTCAAATCTGTTGAAGAAATGATTCAGTTCATTTGCCCACCTCACATCCCTCCCAGGCAGAGTTCTGACCTTTGTGTCCCGAGATGGTTCTGAGGCCTCTCCAGACTTCGCCAACGTTGTTTTGCTGAAGCTGGTTCTCCATGTTCTGCCTGTAGCTGTCCTTCCCATTCCTTATCAGTCCCCTCAGCTTTCTCTGCACCCTTTTCAGCTCCTCCTTGTCTCTAGATTCGTAGGCCCTCCTCTGCTTCTTGAGGACAGCTTTAATTTCTGGGGTAATCCAAGGTTTGTTGTTGGAGAAACACCGCACAGTCCTGGTGGGTGCGGTGTTATCCACACAGAAGTTAATATAGTCCGTAATGTATTTCACCAGGCTGTCGATGTCCTTTCTGTGCTCATCACAGATCACCTTCCACACAGTAGACTCAAAACAATCCTTAAGAGCCTCCTCGATCTCCTCCAACCATCTCTGTACTGTGCGGGTGGCTGGTGGCTCCCTGCGCACTAAGTGCTCATACACAGGGACAAGGTGCACCAGATTGTGATCAGGTCTGCCCAGGGGAGGGAGAGGTGATGAACTGTATGCCTCTTCTGCATTGGCATACAGTAAGTCCAGTGTTTTATTGTCTCTGGTTGGGCAGGTCACATACTGGGTGAAGATGGGCAGCGTGGAGTCCAGCGAGACATGATTAGTCCCCTGATATTAAAAGAAGGGCTCTCGGAGATTGTGTTTGCAGTCTGCTGACCACAGAGTGGAGAGAGTCACAGGCTGCATCCGCGATGGCCGAGGGGGGGACATACGCTGTTATCGCGATAACATGTGAGAATTCCCGGGGCAGGTAGTACGGATGCATGCTAACGGCTAACAGCTCAGTGTCTCTGCTGCAGAGTTGTTCTTTTACATTGATGTGCCCAGGGTTACGCCATCTGTCATTCACAAACACTGCCAGTCCCAATCCCTTCTTCTTACCGCTCTCTCTCGTCCTATTCGCCCGCAGCAGCTGGAACCCTGGTAGCATCACACTCGTGTCCGGAGTTAGCAGTGTTAGCCAGGAATCCATTAGCATCATGATGCTACATTGCCGTTATTCCCTCTGTGACCAGGTTAGTGACTTGAACTCATCCATCTTATTGGGCAAAGATCTTACGTTTCCAATGATTGCAAAAGGGAGAGATGGTCTATAACATCTCCTTCTTGGGTGACAGCGCTCCTTCCCAGCACGACACCCACGTCTTTTCCTCGTCAGCTCGCTGGGAATGTCGTGTCTGCCCTCCGGCAGCACTGCTGCGGGACGCAGCGCTAACAGCTGATCCCTACTGTAAACAAAGGATCCATGTGCTTGGTTCCCAAACACGGGTGAAAAAGGAGGGAAAAAAAACAGAGAAAGACAACCAAGACTAGCACAAAACGGTAGTCCATGATTGCAGAACCTAATTGCTAAAACTTTAGTTACAAAAAATTACGAGAAAGTAAAGAGAAGATAAGAAAGAAGCTCAGAATGAGTGGAGCTGCTGTAACAGGCTGCCACTCACGGGGGGCGCCGGGAGTAGAAAAAGTAGAAAAATTATTACACATATTACACAGAGCACTTTTCTTTAAAGTAATGCAGTACGTTACTTAATTACACCCAGAAGAAAGACATCCGTTGGTCGACTTGTTACGTTACTTTCATGTTACTCGGGAAAATGATCTGAAACAGACTGTCTCATAATTACCATTTGACAATATAAACCTGAGGCTACAGCCCCACACACTAACACAGATCTCTATCCTAATAGAATAGAGTAGAATCCCTTTTATTTTTACTATACACATGTACAATCTCCTACTCAGTGCAGACATTTGGGAAAAGAAATGCCTACTTCTGCACCACTATATACATATGAACAGTGTTAAAAAAATATAGTATTGGGAAAATAATATGTTGGACTAAGTTTCTCTGGTCCCCTCCCCAATTGGACCAGTAGTGACATGTTTAGCCGCATGTTCTCCTTAAATTGCTGGCTGTCTGAGTGGTGTCCAAAAAACGATGTGGGCTTCATAGATAATTGGGAAAATTTCTGGAGGAAACCTGGTCTTGTTAGGAGGGACAGCATCCATCCCACTTTGGATGGAGCAGGTCTCATTTCTAGAAATCTGGACAAATGTATTAAACCCTCCAAAATGTGACTATCTAGAGTTGGGACCAGGAAGCAGAGTTGCAGTCTTACACGCCACTCTGCCACTTCTCTCCTCCTGTTACCCCCCCCCAAAAACTCATTTCCATAGAGACTGTGTCAGCTCCCAAACAGACAAAAAACAAAATAAAAACCAGCAAAAACGACTTAAACATAAAAAATCACTGAGGAAGAGCAATACAGTATCCACATCTGAACCAAAGAGTAAAACAGTGAAATGTGGATTATTAAACATTAGGTCTCTCTCCTCCAAGTCACGAAGTTGAAGGTGAGATGGTTGTCTCGGGACCAGTGGGTCAGGGTGCTGACCTCCTCCCTGTAAGCCGTCTCATGAACTTTGGTGATAAGACCCACCACTGTAGTGTGATCCACATACTTCACGATGATGTTGGAGTTACTACACTGTAAAATCTAATATTGTGTTTAATTAAAAATATTAAGTAGGCTGAACTCAATTTTTATCAATTTGTATTAGAACTCAATTTAAGTAACTTACCAGTACTTTTTATGCAAAAACGCTGATCAACTAAATTTATTTGAGTCTGCATATTTATGGTGGCAGCATTTTTTTCTGGAATATGTTGAGCAAACCTGGAGAAGCGTCAGCTCAAGATATTATTGTTGTCATTGCTGTGGATCTTTACCTGATACACTGACTTGGTGAGTAAATGTTTACTCTTATTCAAACTGATTTTGTGGCTTCTCTTAGTTTAGCACCAGGTTTATAATCTTGCTAGCTAGTTAGTGTTAGCCTAGCGTTGCTGCTGCTGCTGCTGGGCTCATGTTACTTAAAAATTAACACCACAGCCTTAAAAACCTTATATAAAAATATGTCTGTGAAATTTTCTGTTGATTGTTTGAAATAAAAAGGTGAGATAAGAGCCCAGACAAAATTTTTCGGGAGGTGCAGCCGTTAGGGGTGGGGTGGGGTGTAGGGGATATTTTCAATCCATAACCATAACTAACTAACTAGATATATATATATATATATACCGTCGAAGCACTTTTGCAAATATGTGATATTTTGATAAATTAAGTAGATATTTGAGCATTACACAGCTACATTCTCACCTGAAAATATCTTAAAAGTTTATTTTGTGACCCAGAAAGGGTAATCTGGGGAAAAGGAGGATCGCATTTGTCGGCCGCAGTTGTCGGAGCCTGTGTATGCGTACTTGTGGTCTCATGGACTTGTGATACGTCGGAGACCAAGTACTGTTCCAATTCAAAGTACACATGAAGCCGAGAACGTGAAAAATTCCGGGATGTGTTTTTGCTCCTCCTGTTTTATCGAGCATGTATCAGTTGTGACTTGTGTGGACTCAGAGCGACTTGATACAGCTAAATATTCCAGAATGCAATTCGTCCAAAACTGAAACGCGGCAATGGCGGAGGAGCGCAGCTAAAAAACTTTTAAATATTACTTTTTCTGGGTCACAAAATAAACTTTTAAGATGTTTTCATGCGAGAATGTAGCTGTGTAATGTTCATTGTTGCTCAATTTATCAAGACATCACATATTTGCAAAAATGCTCGGACGTTTTCGGAGACGTCTATTTTATTTAATGCTTTGTGGCAGCTTTTGAACATATGTGGCATCTATTAATGTCAAATCTAGCCTTTATTTAACAACATAAGCAAACTGCTTTTATATTTAACCGACTTCTCTGTTTAATTACATTTTAAATAATAATATTAATAGTACTTGTTTTGTTAAAAAATTTGTTTAAAAACCATTTTTGTTGTGAAAGCTATAATCCAGATTAGTGGCTTATTAAATGGTTAAAGCCTAGGTTGGCTTTATACTTGAGAATAAAGTAATATAGCTTGTCCTTCTAAAGAATTAAGTTAAATTCCACAGTTGAATCATAAGAAACATTATGTTACATATAAACCCTGCCATATGTTGGATCTGGTCATTTTGCTTGTTAGAAACTTTATATATTGGAAGTTAGCGTTTAACAAGCATGTAATGATTATATTTAAATTAGTTGGTCTTTTTTTAAACACATATCTCTTTAGGCCTAAACTGACAGTGCCAATACCACACATTCAGACACAGTAGTAGATGGTGTTTTTAATACTATATGTGTTAGTCTAATTTGGTTGTATGGGTCTACATTGACCCTCTGTGTTGTAAGTTATAATGATTGCACAGCCATTAAGGATCAAATCAGCTTCTAAAAAATTTTGTTTTTTCTCCCTCTGCTTGCTTCTTGCTGTCTTTGAGGCTTGGGACCAGCACTCCTGCTGTTGGACAGAAAGACATCAACTCAGTGGTATTTTGGTTTTCCAATATATTTGCAACTGTCAGTGACATTTATATTAATCATCCTGAATTTTAATCACACTTTAGATCAGCCTGTTTTACTTTACTTGTATGAATGTGTGGGTGAATGGGTGAATGACTGGATATGTAAAGCGCTTTGGGGTCCTTAGGGACCATAAAAGCGCTATATAAATACAGGCCATTTACCATTTACCATTTTTTATTGTTTTGTTTGTGCTTTGGGGAAGTTGTTTCTTTACTGATCTTTTCCTGTCTTCTGTTATTACACTTGAGATATGACTGCACTGTGCTGTTGCTGGTGACTCCAGTTAATTCTACAAGACATGCTGTGTAAGTAAACAAACAACAACAGTTTGGTCTGCATTTCTTGAAAGATCACATCCCCCAATCTTAGTTTTGAGGGTCTACACTGTATATAGTGAAGTCTGCAAGTTTTCTAACAGCAAAATTTGTTTTGTGCCCAAATCATTTTGCAGATCATTAGAATGAAAGTTATTGGCCATGTTTGCATAGCCCTTTTTAAAATGATGCTTTCATGACATTATTGTGTGTTGGGTGGTGGTCAGGGCTATCCAGACTGACAAGTGGGACATTGAATGTCACCTCTCCCGTGGGGAGGGAGCCTGAGTTTGTCTAAATTGGAGTCTGTTCTATAACAATTGCAGAAAAAAATGTTTTAAGAAAGCAATTAAGTTCATGTTCCAAAAAATATGATTGTTTGCTTGCAGGACACCAGGAGAGATGAGTCCTCCGTCACAGATGGTGTGGTCAGTGAAGATGATCGCCTGCAGGTTCAAGCTCATTGCATCTCCAACCCACATCCACTGCCACTGTACTTAAGGGAAGTTAAAGACTTTCTTCTGCACCTACATTTGGATCACCTCGATCCATGACAGTCATTCAGGCAGTAATGCCTGGACTGGAAACAAGCATCCTTAAAATAATACAACATTCCAGATCCTGTGTTGGAATGGAAAACAAATGTGTTGTTTAAATTAGAGACTGCACTTTTGACAGAACAATAAATATATTTTATTTTGATTATATAAGTAATGTAACTACGAAACAAACTTGTGGTAGGCCTAAACTTATTTTCAGAATAATTAAATCTGAGACTTTGTTTCATTGTAAGATTATAACAGTGATGGCAATATAATTATATGTTGTTCAAGAGAACAGTGTCCAGTATGTTGGCTGTTGTACTTTTTTGCATTTGAAAATAAAAGTTGGGCTGATTTTAACATCATTACAAAAAGTGTTGTTAATTATTTTTAATCACATTCAGGTTACCACAAATTGTTTTTTCATTTAGTTGAACTTGAAATGTTTGTCAGTAGGTAAAAAATTAGTATTGTACAGTCAGAAATATCAAGTTATTCTTAATACTGCAGACTTGCAATGAATAAGTTGTCCTAACAGTCATCTTAAGTAAACTTTACTTAGTTTTTTTTTTTGAGGCAACGAGTTTGCATATTTTTTTTGAGTTCTGTGAAGTAATTAGATTTTACAGTGTAGTGGCCGTGCAGTTGTAGGTGTAGAGTACAGTACACACCACTGTGGAGCACCAGTGTTAATTATGACGGGGGATGAGGTGATGCTGCCCAGTCCGACCACTTGGCGTCTGTCAGACAGGAAGTGAAGGATCCAGCTGCAGAGGGAGCTGCTCAATCCTAGATCCTGCAGTTTCCTGTCCAGCTTCGAGGGAACGATGGTATTGAATACTGAGCTGTAATCTACAAACAGCATTCTCACATACATGTCTCTTTTCTCCAGGTGTGACAGGGCAGCATGGAGTGTCAGGGCTATGGCATCATCAGTGGACCTGTTGTGGCGGTATGCAAACTGTAGAGGGTCCAGTGAGTCGGGTAGTGCAGAGCAGATGAAGTCCCTGACCAGCTTCTCGAAGCATTTGCTCACGATGGGGGTCAGGGCTACGGGTCGCCAGTCGTTCAATGAGGAGATGGTGGAGGATTTGGGTACAGGGACGATGGTGGCCATTTTGAAGCAGGCTGGGACTACAGACAGAGAGAGGGAAAGGTTGAAGATGTGTGTAAACACTCCAGCCAGCTGAGCCGCGCATGACTTGAGGACGCGGCCGGGAATCCTGTCCAGACCAGTAGCTTTGCGTGCGTTCACCCTCGTGAAGCACTTCCGCACATCCTCCTCAGACACAGTGTGCGCGCTGACGTCATCCGCGGTGCGCACACTGTCCGGTCTCATGGTGTTCGCTGTGTCGAATCTAGCGTAGAATACGTTTAAATCCTCACACAGAGAGGCCGTGGTCTGCGGTGTGCTGGTTTTCCCTCGAAAGTCTGAGCACTGAGCAGCTCGTTCAGCAGTAGACTCTTACACCCACAGTGTCGGAAGGAGCGCTACCGCAGGTCATTCTTACCAGCAGCTGTCAGACTCTATAATGCAGCTTAACATTCTTTTGGTCATCTTACTCATCAGCTTGTTTGTTTACTGTACATCTTATAAATAGCTCTGTAGATTTTATACATAACCCTGTACATTTTATACATATCTCCGTACAATTTTTCAATTTTTTCTATACATATTCTGTACATTGTTACCTGTACATACGAACTTCGGTTGGTTATGTTTATAGGACCACCTTGTGTCTTCCTTTCATATTTTATTTTCCCTTGCTTGCTGTAAGAGCTCTGTAACACCGAAATGTCTCATCCATGGGATAATAGAGTTTACTCTATTCTATTCTATTCTATAAAAATTTTGGTAATATGTTCATTTTTATCATGTTTATATGGCCAATCACTGATATGGGCATTGTCATCCATTTATTTAGAGATCCTTCCACTTCACTAATCAAAGGCTCATAGTTTGTTGCTACAATGGTATCAATGTCTGGGGTGATTTAACTCCAAGATACACAAATCCTTCTTTTTGCATTAATATGCAGGGTTTACATAATATGATTTAGTCTTTCATCCTTGTTCAGAAATAGGATGGAGGATTTTGAATCATTTATATTATAGCCAGAAATAACTCCATTAGTTGCATTAATTTTGGTATACTAATAGACAGCCTAGTCAAAAAAAACTATCAGGTCATCAGCATACAGGGCCAATCTATGCTCCTGATCTCCTAACTGGACACCAAATATGTCAGTTTTCATTCTAATTGTCATCGCCAGGGACTCTATAGCTAAGATAAATAGAATTAGAGATAACGGGCACCCCTGGCGAGTGGAACACTCCAATGTGATAGGGTTAGAAACTGTTATTTGTTAAAACACTAGCTTTGGGATTTGTATACAAAAGTTTAACCCATTTGAGAAAATTATTTCCAAATCCATATCTTGGGAGAACATTAAATAAATATGACCACTCTATTCTGTCAAAGGCCTGATGAGCATCAAGTGATAATAAAGCTGTATCTTTAGCATCAAATTTCTCATGAATTATATTTAGAACCCTTCTTATATCGTGAAACCCTTGACATTTTAGTACAAAGCCATTTTGATCATTATGAACTAAATGTGCAATACAGAAGTCTAATCTTCTTGCTAAAACTTTACAAAGTATTTTAGTGTCAACCCCCATCAGACTTATTAGTCTAAATGATGAATGCTCTGCAGGGGGATTACCAGGTTTCAGTATGAAAGTAACCATTGCCTATCTCAGAGTGGGTGGGAGAGCTTCATTTTGATACGCTTCTTCATACATGGTAAAAAGTGGAATTATTAATTTTTCTTGGAAAGTTTTATAAAATTCAATCGGAAAGCCATCTGGCCCAGGTGCCTTACCACTGTTAATGCTTTTGATAGCCTGTGATATGTCTTCAATAGTTAGACGTCTGTCTAATTTCTGGTTTCTGTTTTCTGTTAGTGTCTGGAACTGATTTTGATCTAAGAATATGTCCTGCTCTTTTGAGGCTTGAGCACATTCTGATTTATACAAATTTTCATAAAATTCTCTAAAGCTGTCATTAATTTCCAATGGATCTACTGTTACATTCCCTGAAGAGGTCTTTATACTATTAATTGCTCCTTCACTCTGCATTTTCTTAATTCTCCATGCCAAAAGTCTTCCTGCTTCCTCTCTTTGGTCATAATAAGATTGCTTCAGCAATTTTTGCTGCAGGGATTATTGTACAAGGTGGGCCATTTATATAGATACACCGCAATAAAATGGGAATGGTTGGTGATATTAAAGTCCTGTTTGTGGCACATTAGTATATGTGAGGGGGCAAACTCCTCAAGATGGGTGGTGACCATGGTGGCCATTTAGAAGTCAGCCATCTTGGATACAACTTTTGTTTTTTCAATAGGAAGAGGGCCATGTGACACATCAAACTTATTGGTAATGTCACAAGAAAAACAATGGTGTGCTTGGTTTCAACGTAACTTTATTCTTTCATGAGTTATTTACAAGTTTCTCTTTGTTCACAGACATTGACATGTCGAAGAGGTTAACACGTGAGGAGCGGATCGAAATTGTGTTGATATCTGGTGAACACAGTAACTGGGTCATTGCAGCAGATTTCAATGCAAGACACCCTATGAGACCACCCATCTCCCAGGCTACAGTTAGCAAACTGCTTGCTAAGTTTCGTGAAACTGGTTCAGTGTTGGATTTGCCAAAATCTGGACGCAAGAAAACTGTCACTAATGAAGAAACATCAGTCGCTGTCCTAGCTTCATTCATCAAGAGCCCACAGCGTAGCACTCGCCGCATGTCACTGGAGAGTGGCATTAGTCGAACATCCCTTCGGCGGATATTAGCTACTCACAAATGGCACCCTTACAAACTCCAGCTACTGCAGCATCTCAACGAGGATGACCCAGATCGGTGCACAGAATGGGCAGAATGGGCAAAACAAAAATTGGAACAGGACCCTCAGTTCACGCAGAAGATTTTGTTCAGTGATGAGGCAAACTTTTATGTGAATGGTGAAGTTAACAAACAAAACCACCTCTATTGGTCTGACACTAACTCACAGTGGATGGGTCCCTCCAAGACTGCTGGAACAACAAAAGTGATGGTTTGGTGTGGTATATGGGGTACAACGATAGTGGGTCCATTCTTCATCAATGGTAACCTCAAGGCCACTGGATATTTGAAATTGCTTCATGATGATGTGTTTCCCTCTTTATGCACTGAAGCTGGCACGTTCCCTGAGTTTTTCCAGCAAGATGGTGCACCACCACATTATGGGTGCCAGGTCCGAGCATTCCTAGATGAACAGTTTCCTGGAAAGTGGCTTGGTCATCGTGGGCCAGTTGAATGGCCCCCAAGGTCTCCCGATCTGACCCCCTTAGACTTTTATCTTTGGGGTCATCTGAAGGCAATTGTCTATGGTGTGAAGATTCGAGATGTGTAGCACCTGAAACTACGGATACTGGATGCCTGTGCTGGCATTTCTCCTGTGGTGTTGCTATCAGTGTGTGAAGAGTGGGAGAAGAGGGTTGCACTGACAATCCAACACAATGGGCAGCACATTGAACACATTTTATAAGTAGTCAGAAACTTGTAAATAACTCATGAAATAATAAAGTTACGTTGAAACCAAGCACACCATTGTTTTTCTTGTGACATTACCAATAAGTTTGATGTGTCACATGGCCCTCTTCCTATTGAAAAAACAAAAGTTGTATCCAAGATGGCCGACTTCTAAATGGCCACCATGGTCACCACCCATCTTGAGGAGTTTGCCCCCTCACATATACTAATGTGCCACAAACAGGACTTTAATATCACCAACCATTCCCATTTTATTACGGTGTATCCATATAAATGGCCCACCCTGTATTATTTCAGGGTCTACCTTACAATATAAAACGCCTTGAGATGACTGTTGTTGTGATTTGGCACTATATAAATAAAATTGAATTGAAAGTTGAAAGATGGAGACCAGCACAAATAGACTTCAAAGCAGTCGTCATGGTGATTCTACTGTAGAAGCATGAACAGGTAGAGGCTGCAGCCTGATTGCTCATCAGTTTGTTACTTGTGTAAGTTCAGGCTCTGGCTGCTGGGCTGAGGGGTTAGGGTTTGGGTTGCATTTACTCAGCTTTAGCATCACTCTGGGTTCTTGGCTAGCTTAGCATTAGCATTTCATCTTTGTGGGTGCTTGCAAAGAGCTGAAGTTGTATTAGCAGCATAATGCAGCTGTTTCTGTCCTGGAGCAGTGTCCACTTTATCATAAAATATCCATATTCATGCTGTAGGCTGTGTCACTATTTTCCTTCTCTTGCACACAAACTGAAATTAGTTGATTGTCCAAGTGCAAGCAGAACCAATAAGTGTGATTGATAGGCAAGACATTTTTTCCCCTTTTTCTTAAGGACATGACTTCATGACTTCAGATACCATTTATCTGCTGTAGATATTTTTTTTAGGCCTCACACTTCTTCTTCAGGCCTTTCACTTTTTTCACCTCAATTTTTTTTGCAAAGACACCCTGCTCACCATGCCAAGTATTAAATCTTGTTCTTTTATTTTACCGGACAGAGAAAACACAACTCAGTTGGTCAAAGTATTTATAATTATTATTTAATCATCTTCCGGAAGAGAGAGAGATGTGCACAGCCCAAAGCAATTTGCAGATCTCTAGCATTAGAAGCCAAAATGTGTATCATATACTGTGTTATTTTGGTCCTTTACACGTCACACATAGTTTCGATAAAAACAACTCCTTCTGGCCCGGCTTGACGTGTGTGTGTGTTGCTTAGTTCCGCTTTTCTGTCTGCACCTCTTCCTGTTCTCTGCACAAAGCGTCTCCTTCTGCAGTTTCCTGTCTTACACAGTACTTTGTGACCTTTAGCAGACAATATAACTCAAAGTGGCGTTTTTACTACACTGACCTATATAAAACAATATAAACAGAAAATAAGCACAAAGACTATATATTTTTTCCGTAACACAAGCAAACTTTTCAGCTAACAGGTCTGAGAGAATTAACTTGCTGGTGCCAAAGTACTATTCCATGCTGTCAAAATATGTTGTTTTTTCAATTAAAGCTGTGAAAATGCTAAGAAACAAGTAATGTGTTTTTATGACAGGCTGGTAGTAACAAAGTATCTAAAGATCCAGTTTAAACTCTGATTTTTACTGGAAACATTTTAAAGTTAAACTGCAGTTTTGAAAAAGGGATCAATGCTTCCATCATCAATAATCTTCTTGCATAATTTTTCTTCTCTGTTGCTCCACCTATATACCCTGTATTTCTTTTCTATATTTCGCAATGTTTTGACAAACACTAAAATAAAAGTATTTTCCAGAATGCTCCTGTGATCGACGGGGGACTCAGGTGACTCGGTGTCCTCTGGGGAGACCCTGTTTCTGTGATCTGAGGACAGGACAGTGTCCCTGCAGGACAGGTGTGATAGGTAAACTCTGTGATGAATGTGAGGACAGATACTGGAACCTGAACATAGCCTCGGGATGTCAGCCCTGCAGCTGTGACCCCGTCAACTCTATCTCCAACATCTGTGACAAGGCAAGAGCTCCACAGCCACAGACAGTGTTGGCGTGTGACCACAGGGTTCAGTTTTCATTTATCATTTAGGGTGTGAGGCTGTCACTCTGCTACTCACCTCAGAAAAACAACCTTGTATGTTTGTATGTCCATTTCAAGGTTATTTATTTATTTATTTATTATTTAAAATAAAAAACAAATTATAAATAATCACCTGCAGTAGATGCTGATTGTTAAACTTTGTATGAATGTGCTGTGACATATTCAGGTAACTGGACGTTGTCCATGCCATCCTGAGTTTGGAGGAAGGCACTGTGATGAATGCAGAGAAAATCATTTTAGGAATCCAGACCTGCAGTGTATCCGTGAGTGATATTTTAATGTTTCCTTTAAGTGGACTATTCTTCTTTTCTTTCCTGACATATGTCTCCAGTGGTGTATGTTCATATAAATCGTTCCAAAGTTTCAAATATTGAGGGCAGTGAACCAAAGACTCAGGGTGCAGACTGCTTTGAACACTTATTTTATCACCCTTGTTATACTCTTTGATCTGTTTGATGTCACAGGATGGGGATATTCTTATATGGTCACAGTAAGAGCTGCACTCAAAGCACAACATCCACATCTACCAGCTCTGTCTTAATCTGAAAGTTTGCACTATTCCAGGAGGAAGACAGGACAAAGACATGCTGTGGAAGAGAACCAGAGATTAATATTAATTAATAATTAAATGCAGACAGGTGTATAAACACATCGGTGCATCCTGAGAATCCCCCAGCAGCCTAGACAACTGGACCTAACTATAGGCTTTAGCAAAAAGGAAAATTTGAAGCCTAATCTTAAAAGTAGAGATAGTGTCTGTCTCCTGAATCCAAACTGGAAGCTGGTTCTACAGAAGAGGGGCCTGAAAACTGAAGGCTCTGCCTCCCATTCTACTTTTAAATACTCTAGGAATAGCAAGTAAGCCTGCAGTGCGAGAGCGAAGTGCTCTAATAGGGTGATATGGTACTACAAGGTCATTAAGATAAGATGGGGCCTGATTATTTAAGACCTTGTATGTGAGGAGCAGGATTTTGAATTCTGGATTTAACAGGGAGCCAATGAAGGGAAGCCAATACAGGAGAAATCTGCTCTCTCTTTCTAGTCCCTGTCAGGACTCTTGCTGCAGCATTTTGGATCAGCTGAAGGCTTTTCAGGGAGTTTTTAGGACTTCCTGATAATAATGAATTACAGTAGTCCAGCCTGGAAGTAATAAATGCATGAACTAGTTTTTCAGCATCACTCTGAGACAGGATATTTCTAACTTTAAGTTGTCTAAGGAGCTTGGAAAGGAATTATAAGTAGTAGCAGCGCAGGTCCACTTTAACCTTTTCTAAATCCCCCTTGTTTTCATGCGAAGACACCATGATTTATCTTGTTTTCAGCATGTGACTGCAACCCGGAGGGAACCAAACGACCATCATGTGACCCTGAGACTAGCGAGTGCATCTGTCGGGCGGGTGTAACCGGTATATTCTGTGATGAGTGCGCCCCCGGCTTCAATACATTATTCCCAGCCTGTGAACAGTGCCATCCCTGCAATGCACTCTGGACTCAAATTGTCACTGATGTCCAGCAAGCTGCCCAGAAAATAACAACCCTTATCCCTCATAACAACATGCAGCCCACAGATAACCACTACCTACAGGAGATGATGAACATGCGCTCTGTGATGGACAGCCTGGCCAACCTGAGAGTAATCTCCCCACCAAGTGTGGAGAAGCTGGAGAAAATGTCTTTGAAGGTCAGGTAAGTCATGCGAGGATGAACTTAAATAGAACTCGACTAATGCTAAATGTAAAAATATACAGTACACTGCACTGTTAGCCTTTGCAGTAATTTCCATAGCTTAGTACTGCAAAATCAACAGTAAAAAACTCTAAAGGATGTTTGCAGTTCATTACTGTAATTTGCATGTCATTGTGGGAAAATTCCATGAGATTACATTATTTTTACGGTAACTCACTGTACTCATGGAAACAACTGTAAAATACAGCAAATGTAACAATTGGTGATGTTACTGAGATTATACTATTACACCATGTGGATTTCTGTTGTTTTCTACTATAGATCTAAGAGTAATTACTTAAATCCTCATTCGGAGTGTATTACTATAAAATGCAATTCACTGTGAGAGTAGTATAACATATAAACTACAATATACAGCATAATTTTGAACTTAAGGAGTAAGTTGCAGCTACACTAAAATTGCATTTCTTGAATTGAACCTCATATATTAATAAATTTATTTGTTTATTCAAACAATGTGAAACGTAATTACAGTCCACTTTGTATCAAACAACCAGTCTCACCCTTACAAAAAAGAATATTCAAGTATTTCATAAGTATACTTTAAAAACTAGGAAACAAGCAAGTATACTTTTAGTTTACTTTGTATGTACTTTTATAGATTTTATCGACCAAATTACATTTAAGCATACTGTAAGTACAGTTAGAAGTATACAGAAAAGTATAAGTGCATTTAACCTATACTTGTAGTATAGTAGTGCTTGTAGTATACTATGTAGTATGTAGTTTATTTGAAGTATACCTGAAGTATACTAAGAAGCACAAAGAAATACCCAGCATGCATTGCAGTGCTTTAACTGTGAAATCAAAACTATGAAACAAATAATTGATGTTTAAAACACGAATTTGTCAC
Organism: Oreochromis niloticus; assembly: GCF_001858045.2. Lineage (NCBI taxonomy): Eukaryota > Metazoa > Chordata > Actinopteri > Cichliformes > Cichlidae > Oreochromis > Oreochromis niloticus. The sequence continues at coordinate 1,636,881 of NC_031972.2, read as the reverse complement.
AAATTCTTGTGTAATGTCTTTTACCTTTTGAACAGAGTAAGTTGAGTAAATCATCAATTAAAAAAATAAAATTGTTCAAACCGTGAGTGAAAAGGGTCAATAGTTAATAAACCTCAACTCTCAAATCATTTTCTCACCTGTTTACAATATAATTCTGGTACTTGACCTATGAGTGTAGTTCTCTGCAAGGGAAGCCTTCTGATAGTTGGAACTGTTATCTGACTGTCAGGGAAATGTAGGGATTTGTTACATGTGAAAAATAAGTTTCAACTGCATTTTGATTACTATGTTTCAATCAGAAGTAAGTCAAATATAAACTAAAAAGTAAATTAATAGTATACTTCTAAGGTTAGTATTGTGTTAAAATAGAGTATATTTTAAGTATACTCTTATAAACTGGAAAGGACATTATGCTAGAACTGTCATGGTCCTGGGTCATTTTGACCCAGCGTTCTTAGTTTTCTTGTGTTTTTGTATTTTGTTCTTTATTTTGTCTATGGTTCCTAGGTTGTTCAGTTTAGTTTATTAGAATTCCCCTCATGTCTTTACCCCCTGTGTCCCCCTCCACGTATATGAGTCCCCATGCCTCGTTTCTCCTCCTTGTGTTTTATTCCATGTTTTCCCCAGCCCGTTATGTCTGTGCTCTCCCCATGTTCTCTCTCCCCCTCCTGTCTGCGCCTCTGTGTACTTCCTGTTTTACTTTGACAGTCTCCCGTCAGTATGCATCATGTTGTGTTTGCTCCTGCCCTGTCTCGTTATGATTATCTATGTCACCTGTGTTCCCCGTGTGCTTCCACTTCCCTCGTTAACCCTCTGTGTATTTATGTCAGCGTCTCCCTCAGTTCTGGGTCGCATCGTCAAATGTCTCATCCTTGAAGCTGTGTGATTTTCCCTGTGTTTCCTTGGTCCTCAGTTTATCATTCCCAGTCTAGTTCTGTATCAGTGTTAAGCCTGCAATAAAGCAGTGATTTTTGAGTTCAGTTCTGTTTCCGTGAGTTTTGCGTTTGGGTCGTGACCTGCCTGCACACAGCCAGTTCATGACAAGTACATTTGTAGTGAACAAGAGGTACATCTAAAAGTTAATTTCAAGTATACTTTTATATACTAAAACGGGGGCCAATATAGTCCCAAGAAGCATTAGTAGTATACTTACTAGGTAACATATACTTGGGAAATATACTTGAAGTATACTTCATGATATGAAGTTATAGAAAGAAAATCAGTCTTTGTTGCAGGCCTTACAAAAAAAAAGTATACTTTATGTTACATTCAGAGTAATGTTTAAAAATTACTTCATTTAGCAGGGTGTTGCTTTTTTCTCTTCTTATTCTTTCTTTTACATTTGTGTTGTATAAGGTTGTACTTTTTACAACACCTCTGCCTAACAACAGTGAACTAACCAGAAGTCTCGGAATATGCTCTGTTGGTCATTTTACACAAGTTTAGGTGTCACATCCGTCAAACCTACACCGCTAACCAGCATCAGTCCTACAACTTCACTCTCAAAATGAATAAATTTTGGGACAACCAGAAACTGTATTTTTAGCGGTGCATTTTGTGGCAGGCCAGACTGCTATTAAATGCACTCTCCTTTGTAGCACCACTTCATCTTGGTTCAGAAGAGATGTCCTGGATATACATTATAATGTAACATGGGTGTTTTTGTTTGTTCATGTTTAACTGGATGGAGTTTAATCAGGTTAAATGCACGGTTGATTGGATGAGGATTGTATGCTATTCGTGACAACTCTGCTAGACTCCAAATTTCTCATCCAATTAATGCGGGAGTATCTCAAAAGTAAATGAAACATCTAAGCTTCACACTTTTCCCCTAAAACTGACTGATGGATTGACACCAGCTAATCAGTCTGAAGGTAAGTGTTTTTTCACTTATTCGAGAGAAGTCAGAAATGCGTTCTTATTACTGTTTGTTTTGACTTTTAAGCTACCCAGCCAGGTTATATTCATTCAAATGCTAAGAGAAAATGCCAATAGCTATTAGCCAGGCTAAACCCATTAAGCGTCGACCTCAAATATCTTTTCATTTTTGTGCACTGTTCACTTGTCTTTACTGTGCTTTTTGTCGGCACACATTTTGTGTTTATTGAAGCCTTTTGTGAATAATTTTGATCATGTAAAAACTGGGAATTGTGCCTATTGACAATACTCTTTTCTTTTTTTGCATTGCATGTGTCATTTTGGATAGGTAATTGGTCATTAAAGTTTTTGCAACTATGTTTATTTGTAAATTTTGTTGCTTCCATGCATGGAAATTTATATTGTTCAGTTTGCATGTTAAAAGTCACAAACATGTAGCGAACTAAAGGTTTTCTTGTGAAACTGAGAACTGTCCTGCCACTTTCAGAAGATTTCCTGCCTTTCATTCACATATGCCTAGGAATCACAGAACAAGAAGGGAGACCACTGAGGAGGAGTTCTATAAGTTCACTGGTGACCTCAGTTGTCAAGTTCCTGGATGTGGGTATGCTGCACAAAACTTCACAACTCTGTGCCCATCTCAGATTTCATATCAAAGATGGGGAAAAAAAGTATTATGTCCATTTGAAGGTTGCTCTAAATACTTCAGTGTCCGAACATCATTTTCCAGCCATATTTCTCGAAAACATAAGTAGACAGTTCAGCAGTCAAGGCAACAAGAAATTGGTGAAATTGCCATGATACAAGGACAAGACAGTTAATCTATTAGAAGACAGGGATTCACAGCACAATACTACTGATGAAGATTTATTTCTATATCGATTGGCTTTGTTTAATTTAAAAATGCTCTTGCCAACCAGCACTATACAGTGCATCAGAGTAATTTCAGAATCTTCACAGCTGTGCAATGCACAATGTTCTTGCAAAACTGTCTGACAAACTGTCTGCATTTAATATTCCACAAGCAGAAGTGAAGACAAGGTCCGTAAAACTGCCTTTCCATGCCCTGCTGTATCAGCTGAAACATCAAGCTATCCACCTCACCCCTCCTCCTCCACGTCCACCACTATGTACAACCATTACTCCAGCTCTTGGGTCTCACACTTCCAGATTCTTTGGGAAAGATTTCCACTCTGACTATCACATGCAATCACAAGAGGAGACAGAGCTCATCCAGAGGGCAGGAGAAGTACAGTTAGAATTGTTGTGGAGGCCATGCAAGTTCACTGCAGAAACCCTAAACATCCATCTTGTGAAGAGGTTGCTAACATCATTATAAACAGATACCCTCAAACATTTGCAGATTTTACTGAAAAGGGAGAAAGACTGGGTTGTGGACATTATTCACTACTAAGAAGCATCAAATCTAGAGTTGAACATGTTGTCACGGCTAGCAGGGCAAGCCATGTGAGTTTTAATAGAGGACCCAAGATGCAGGCAGCTTCAGATGTGAGTGAGATTTATTAATAAGGATGGACACACAAACCGGAAAGTAGCAGGCACAAAACAAAACCTAAGAGAACCTAAACTGGGAAAACTAACAAAACTAACCTGAAACCAGAACGGAGACTCGAGGAAGCAACACAGATGAACCAGCAAAAGGCAGGAGAACACACAGGGCTTAAATACTCACAGGAGTGATCATGGGATGGGAGACAGGAGGGGAACACACCTGGGAGAAATCAGGGCTGACGAGACACAGACGTAAAGCTGAGAACACTCACATGAGACAGAGACCTTCAGAATAAAACAGGAAACTCACAGACACAGAACCAGACAATAATGGATTGCATTTTTATAGCGCTTTTCTAGACACTCAAAGCGCTTTACAATTCCATTATTCATTCACTCTCACATTCACACACTGGTGGAGGCAAGCTACAGTTGTAGCCACAGCTGCCCTGGGGCAGACTGACAGAAGCGGGGCTGCCATATCGCGCCATCGGCCCCTCTGGCCAACACCAATAGGCGGTAGGGTGAAGTGTTTTGCCCAAGGACACAATGACCAGGACAGTAAGAGCTGGGGATCAAACCGGCAACCTTCCCCCTGAACCACGGTCGCCCCGCCAAGACACTGAACTTAACAGACAGATTTACGAGCAGACACTGTGATGCCATGGACAGACAGAGGGAACACAGAGAAGTGGGAGCAGGCAGGCACAGAACAGAAATCTAACAAATGGCAAACCTTAACAAAAGACATAACCAGAATAAACAAGAACATATAATGATATAAGGAAACACAAAACACTGACTCGTCAGACTCAGGACCATGACACATGTTAATCGAGATAATGCAACACATAGACTTCGTCAATCAAAGAGAACCAGGAATGAGGAAGACTGCAGTCCCAACAGTAATGTAGCCTCACCTAAAAAAGCTAGATGCCTTGTTGATAGCTACGCTTGTATAAATTGGCAACCAGTTGAACTTCCTGAGGGGGAAACGCCAGCTTCTTTAGAGGAAAAGAAACACATCCTGTTAACAATTTTTAATTCAGAAGGACCTGGAGCTGTGGAGAGACCTGATGTGGATGACTTCATGTGCCTCACATATATTTCTCAGCGGCAGCTTATCAACAGTTGTCCCTCACTTTCAGTAGCTGAAATTCAGGAGCAGTGGCCGTTCTTGTTTACTCGGAAAGGTCTTTCGAACTTTTACAAACTCAGAGGCATTGATATCAGTGATTGCTTAAGTCAGGCCCTCATAACCAAAGGCAGAAGGATTGTTAACTATTTCTCCAGCTAGAAGCTCAAATGTAACCTTGGTATAAGGACACTCATCCAGCAGATAGAAAGTGAGGGAGTTTTGACCAAAAACAAGGTTGGCACAGCAGCCATACTTCTCATGATGAAGTATTACAAGGAAGATGAAGACTCCCTCTTTGTCTTAGCAGATGTAAGCTTCTTACATACAGCTCTATGTTTAATGCTGTTGGTTGCTGTCCTGTTTTTTTTGTTTTGTTTTGTTTTTTTGTTACATAAAATGTCTCGGTCCTTTTTCTGGCAGGAAACCTCTACCAGGATGTCCCTTGAAGCAGAGAGCAACCTGCCAATCACCCCAAGGCTGATTATACTTGGTAAGAAGTCATTTATTAAATAGAGCTGATTAGACCGTATTACAATTTCTGTTTGACACAGGAGCTTTTTGTGGAGACAAGTATCCAGTCTCTGTTTATTAGCTCACATTTCTGTAATTTCCTTTATAAACCAAGGTTGTTGGACATGTGTCTCAGTGAACCCAGCAAAGTAACAATATCAAATTTCACATTACATATTACTGATCAACATGGTAGTCTAGCTACACCAACAGCAGAAATACTGAAGTCAATACTGACTAAAGTTTAACAGCAGCACAAACTATAAACTCCAAAATAACCATACAGTTGATGCAACTCCGGTAATTTAATTGGGCTGACTCTTTGTTAGGTGTGTTTAATGTGCAGAATAATTCGCAATTATGTACAATTCTAATATGTTAACACAGACTTATGTCCATAAGGCCATTAATAATTAACTGTACGTAGCTATTTGATTATCTAAACAGTGTGAAGAAGTGAAGTATTGAAATTATTTTATGTTGCACAATGACAACATGTTGCCCCTATACATACAGGACAAAGTTCAATGACCGCCACCTGCTGGATGGTGAGTGCAGAGGGGCATGTAATTGTTGAGCTGGACAAAGAGAACACCTTTGCTGATGCGATGTCTTCTTTGGTTCATTCTATGTATTGAACCTGGAATACCAGGAGTCAGCGTGTGCAACATTGGAACTGATTCAGAGGTATGTTTGAACAGTTAGCTAATAGTGATAAAGTATAAGTAACTCATTATTTCACATCACAACTCAATGTTACTGTATGTTACTATTTATTATGGCATGCTTTAAGGTTTTTTGTAAGGATAAACCATGAAGAGGGAACAAAATGTACCTCCAAGGTTGGGACAAGCAGAAAGACTGGGACCACTGTGAAGAAAAAGGTTGTTCACATTAACCCTCATGTCACAACTTTCCTCCAGCGGCTTACTGAATTTGAGTGGAAAACTTCAAATTAGGTAACTGTTGTTGGAATTTATAGTGAATTTCTTGTATAAGTTAAGTGACCAATGTGTTGTTACCTGTGTCTCCACAGATGATCCATGGCCCATGCTTTCTGGACATTTACACAAGACGAACAACAATGAAGACAAGCTCTCTCACCATCTTACAAGAAGCTGTCTCTGTCCAATAGGTTTTTTGAGTGCAACAGTTTTGATTTTTTTTCCTTCTCTTACCCGAAATTATTTCAGCTACTTACTCTTTAATTGTCACATGTATTGGCTCACTCTACACACACCACACACGCTCATCCATGTCCTTGTGGACCCTGCTTTGTGCATTGATTTGGTGGTGTGAGCCAGTATTTTGGACAAAGTGTATGAGGGGGTAGGGACTAATAAGTGTATACTTCTGCCTACTCCTTTTCAAACAAAAGAATGGAATTATATTTTGTAATGATTGTGAATGCACATGTTTGAAATAAAAATGAACTGAACTGAACTGAACTATATAAAGGCAGAAGTGTGGGGCTTGATATTGTATTCATTACAATTCAGTTTATTTGTATGGTGCCAACAAAATGAATGCCAAGGCACTTCACAGTGTAGGTTTAAGATCCTACAAAATTTAACTAAGAAAACCCAACACTTGAGCATATGTTGTCTGTCATGATATGGATATATGACATAATATCATTATTGTTTGTACAACCATCTGAGAAAATACATGAGTTAAATGGTTTAGTAAAAACAAATGCTTCCTCAATGAAAATATGTTTTCAGTTCTTTTCAGTTTTTGATTTTGGAAATGTGTATTTCTACAGAGGAAAATCAGAACTGAAATAAAAAGTAGTGTAAAGGACAAGAATTATTTTGTGTGTGTGTGTGTGTGTGTGTGTGTATATATATACATATATATGTGTGTGTGTGTACTGGAGGGTTATAATCTGGAGGGTTTCAAAGGGTTCAGAAAATATATGTATGTATATATATATATATATATATATATATGTATATATATATATACTGTAGATATATATATATATATATATATATATATATATATATATATATATATATATATATATATGGAACCCTCCAGTCTCTTACAGTATGTTACTGTTTCCTGATATTACGGTAAATTACGACATGTTAAACAGTAAATGACCGCCTGTGGGAACACGGTATCCTTTAAAAGAGATGGATATTTTTGGTACTGATGATGCGTGATAAAGGTAAGGTCTTAATCACAGTATGATGTTACTTTGTTGACGTAATTTACGACAAAAGGCATAACGGTATCTCACTGATGTCACTGTCACCAGTGGGATACCGTAAAAGAGGCTACAGTGTGTTACCATAATTTGTGAAGAGTATTATACCACAACAACAAAAAATGGGATAATCCTACAGAACGGTAAACTACCGTAACACGGCGTCACGGTTTGGCACTGGCAATAGTGACACCAGTATGTTACCATAAAGTGGAGATGAAAAGTCTAACAGTGTGGAAAAATCTTGAGTCTCCCCTCATTTCTTTATATTTTGCTTCCAAGGAGCCAGACTTTCCCATAATTTTGTAAAGTGCTTTTGTGCATACTTTCTGAAGGTCTTTCAAAGTTTTTCTTTGGACATTGGCTGCTTTTTCACTCATTTTCAGTTCAGTTCTTGTACCTGACCAGATTCAGAGGAAGGAAATTTGATATATATCTGAAGTGTCAGGCCTAAAAAATTTGACTATTTCAGATGAACAGTGTCTAAAATATCATGTCCTTAAGAAATGCCAAAAAATGTATTAAACTAAAATCTGACGGACTGACAAATTTAAAGGAGGTGGTCAGCATTAAGATCTTTGATAAAATTGATGAACGCAGAAAAATACCAGTATCAGGTTTGAGCCACCATACAAAACAATGTAATACCAAAACACACAACAGAATACTGTTAGACATGGAGTGGCTTCCCCATAGCCTGCACATCAACAATATTAAAGCAGTGTGGGATCGTCATCCAACGAAGCACTTTGGATGTCCTTCAAGAAGCATGGAGAACTCTTTCTGAAGACTAAAACAAATTACAGAAAGCTGCCTCAGAGAGCTCAGTCTTTGCTGAAGAATGAAGGTAATCATACCAAATACTGACGTTCAAGTTTGTTAGAATTGTGCAGTCTGTTTTTATCTATTTCTATGTATGGCTGCATGTTTCAATAAATAGTCACATATTTGCCTTTAACTTAGCAAAATATAAAGAAATGAGGGTTTACTCAAGACTTTTGCACAATACTGTACAATCAAAGAGCACTCAGGAAGATTTACCTCATGCTGAATAATCAGAGTGTATTTATCTCACAGGAAGGTGAAAGATGCCATCGACGCAAAAGTGATCCTGATTGACGTGTCTCCCCTCTTCAACACTGAAATTGACAACATTCATCTAGAAATCATGAACCTTGAGAAGAAACTCACTAGTGTCCCAACTGATGACATAAATGACCGACAAAAAGGTACAAATATTGCATTTCTTTAAATGTTTTGTTTTTAAAATCACTTCAGTTCTGGTCACATCAGAGGATTTTAAAAATCTTTAGATAAACTACACATGATCTTTTTCTGAGTTTTTGAAGACTCCATAATTAAATTAAAGATCAGGACATGCACGGTCTTAATATGAAGCTAAATACCTAAAAATGTTCACTTATCTCTAACAGAAAGTGAAGAAACATAAATATTCTCAGAAACTGCTTTCATGGTTCAGTTAAAAACAGAGCAGATCTGTTTGTCAAGCAAGGAATTCATCTTTTTAAACATAATGGAGTGAATATAACATGAATCATAAAACATCAGAAAACCTTTGTTTTCATCACAGAGTAGACTTCATGTTTCATGATTTCACTTTCTCTGCTTAGCGCGTGTCTCATCTGAACCTGTTGTAGAGCTGTTGGATGAGATCCAGACGCTTTACAAAGTCTTCATGTTGGAGCATGAGAGAGTGAGAAATGTCAGCAAAGCTGTAGAGGACTCCATGGACACCAGACAGGAAGTCAAATACAAACTGAGCATGTGCAACACAGGAGACCTGGCACTGCTGAAGAAGAAGGTCACAGAGCTGAGTGTGGTTCAGCTCAACCAGAAGGTGAGTATCTCTACCAAAAGATAAAGATATCTTTATCTTTACCAAAGAGGTCACAAGGGTTTGAGTTTTAACCTCTGGTGAGGTCGCTGAGTGGGAGCAGCTCAGCTCCTATAAAACTGGAGGGCATGGTGATCAATAAATTCAATCAATTTTTAGCCAGTGATTTACAGTCAGGTCCATAAATATTGGGACATCGACACAATTCTAACATTTTTGGCTCTATACACCACCACAATGGATTCCAAATGAAACGAACAAGATGTGCTTTAACTGCAGACTGTCAGCTTTTATTTGAGGGTATTTACATCCAAATCAGGTGAACGGTGTAGGAATTACAACAGTTTGCAAATGTGCCTCCCACTTCTTAAGGGGCCAAAAATAATGGGACAATTAGCTTCTCAACTGTTCCATTGCCAGGTGTGTGTTATTCCCTCATTACCCCAATTACAATGAACAGATAAAAGGTCTAGAGTTCATTTCAAGTGTGCTATTTGCATTTGGAATCTTTTGCTGTCAACTGCCAAGATGAGATCCAAAGAGCTGTCACTATCAGTGAAGCAAGCCATCATTAGGCTGAAAAAACAAAACAAACCTATCAGAGAGATAGCAAAAACATCAGGCGTGGCCAAAACAACTGTTTGAAACACTCTCAAAAAGAAGGAACGCACCGGTGAGCTCAGCAACACCAAAAGACCCGGAGGACCACGGAAAACAACTGTGGTGGATGACCGAAGAATCCTTTCCCTGGTGATGAAAACACCCTTCACAACAGTTGGCCAGATCAAGAACACTCTCCAGGAGATAGGTGTATGTGTGTCAAAGTCAACAATCAAGAGAAGACTCCACCAGTGTGAATACAGAGGGTTCACCACAAGATGTAAACCACTGGTGACCCCCAAAACAGGAAGGCCAGATTAGAGTTTGCCAAACGACATCTAAAAAAAGCCTTCACAGTTCTGGAACAACATCCTATGGACAGATGAGACCAAGATCAACTTGTACCGGAGTGATGGGAAGAGAAGAGTATGGAGAAGGAAAGGAACTGCTCATGATCCTAAGCATACCACCTCATTAGCGAAGCATTGTGGTGGAAGTGTCATGGTGTGGGCATGTATGGCTGCCAGTGGAACTGGTTCTCTTGTATTTATTGATGATGTGAGTGCTGACAAAAGCAACACGATGAATTCTGAAGTGTTTCGGGCAATATTATCTGCTCATATTCAGACAAATGCTTCAAAACTCATTGGACAGCGCTTCACAGTGCAAATGGACAACGACCCAAAGCATACTGCAAAAGCAACGAAAGAGTTTTTGAAGCCAAAGAAGTGGACTGTTTTGCAATGGCCGAGTCAATCACCTGACCTGAATCTGATTGAGCATGCATTTCACTTGCTGAAGACAAAACTGAAGGGAAAATGCCCCAAGAACAAGCAGGAACTGAAGACTGTTGCAGTAGAGGCCTGGCAGAGCATCACCAGGGATGAAACCCAGCGTCTGGTGATGTCTATGTGTTCCAGACTTCAGGCTGTGATTGACTGCAAAGGATTTGCAACCAAGTATTAAAAAAATGAATGTTTGATTTATGGTTCTTAATCTGTCCCATTACTTTTGGTCCCTTAACAAGTGGGAGGCACATTTGCAAACTGTTGTAATTCCTACACCGTTCACCTGATTTGGATGTAAATACCCTCAAATAAAAGCTGACACTCTGCAGTTAAAGCACATCTTGTTCGTTTCATTTGGAATCCATTGTGGTGGTGTATAGAGCCAAAAATGTTAGAATTGTGTCGATGTCCCAATATTTATGGACCTGACTGTAAATGCAGTTCAATTCAGGTTTATTTACATAGCACCAAACCTTACAGTTGTCTCAAGGTACTTAAATCATAATCACAGGTCAGCAGATCAGAGATGATGCCAAACTCAGCAGACATGTTTAGTTTACCGCATTCTCCGTTAGAAAAACCGAACACTAAGACAAAATGTCAAGCGTCTCCTTGCCTTGAGCAAACCGCACCTGTTTTAGCCAGTACCATCAGGTCAAACAGGTACACCTGAAAACCACTGGCACATTTTCTACAAAGAACAAACCTATGAATTTGGTTTGGCCCAATGACGTTAGGCATTACATCACCAACACCAAACCTACCTTTCATTAAATCAAGATAAGATGATGTAAACATGCAAATTGTTCTTTGATGGAAAATGTCCTATCTAGAACAACCAGATGCAGTTTGTCAAAAAACAAACAAACAAACAAACAAAAAACCCTATAATGTAAACATTGAACTGTAAGGTCATCTGACTAATATATCACGTGAGTAGCTGCAGGATTAAATGAATAGCTGATTGTCCTGGTGTCTCAGTGCTGCTGTGCAAATCACTGATTGCATGTGATCAAATCAACACTAACCGCTGGGTAAATGTGAATGCCATTTAAGCAGTTTGTTGTGGTGTGGTAAAGGTCTGTGGAGATCCAGGTTTGGAGGACTGTTCAGGGTGTACTGGAGCTCTTTGTGGGCGTGATCTGGGGAACAGGAAGTGCGGAGGTCCAAATTGTAAAGGAGCTGTTCCTGTCAGTGAGGATGCTTCAGAGACTGCAGAGAAGCTGAAAGACCAGCTCGTGAATTTGCCTTCCAGACTGCAGGACACCAGGAACAAGGTAGGTCTAGACTGGAAACACTGGTGAATGCTCAGGGAACCTCTATGGGAGTGGGGTGAGGTTTAAACACAGGTTAAACCTGCAGACCTCTAACCAAGCACCACATTGGTGTGGAAGTGTGTTGGTGATGTTTTGTGGTTTCATTTGACGAGACAGTATCAGTGAGTTTTGCATCTACATTTCTTTGACATTTGTGTGTGATCGACAGAACACTAGAGCTCTTCCTGTTTCACTTTTTTGGATGAACAAACAGAAATGTTTGTTTCAATTTGATGACTCAAATCACATTTTCTTTCCTTCCTCACACAGATGTTTTTAATATGGCAGATGCTAGTGTTGTAGCATTATAAACTTACATGTAGACCAATTACCATAATGTCATATTTCGCATCCCTCTCCACAAACTAAATCTTTTAAATGGTGATTTATTTTGTCAGATCAATAATGCCAATCAGACGACTCAGGATGCCAAAAACCGGGCCAGAGATCTGCAGGACCAGATCAGCAACAACACAAACTCGTGTGAGAGAGAGAAAAGCAAACCCAGAGAGCTTATTCAGCAAGTCAAAGACTACCTGATGGGTCAGTGCTCACTCCACATTCATTAACTTATTGTTGTTGAGCAGTCATGTACAGTGTGTTGTTTCTCAGCCTGCAAAGATCATCAGATCATCTCACTTTCATCAGTGAGACATGGACACAAAAATGAAATCAACAGATTTAAGAGACAGTCATTCAGATCATTTATAAGCACACATAAAATGACAAATGTGGAGGTCCTGTAGAGTTAGAATAGAATAGAATAGAATAGAATAGAATAGAATAGAATAGAATAGCCCTTTATTGTTATTGTACTTGTACAATAAAATTGTGGGTGCTGCACACCAACTGTGCCAGAATAAAATATAAATAGTAGACAAATAGAACTAAATGATAAGTCTCAGTGTAGGTCCTCAGTCAGGTCACGGAAGTCTAAGGAGTTTGGAAAGAAAGCGACGGGACATCTTTAAGTTTGTGAACATGTTTCATCCAAGAGGCTTCACCAGTTCTAAAATTAATTGATGGATCATCCAGTGTATTTAAACTGTAGTAGGGAGTTGTTCTTTAAAAGGGTAATGGGTAGATTCAGGGTCACCTGATCCAGCCCTAACTATATGCTTTAGCAAAAAGGAAAGTTTGAATCTTAAAAGTAGAGATAGTGTCTGTCTCCTGAATCCAAACTGGAAGCTGGTTCCACAGAAGAGGGGCCTGAAAACTGAAGGCTCTGCCTCCCATTCTACTTTTAAATACTCTAGGAACAACAAGTAGGCCTGCAGTGTGAGAGCAAAGTGCTCTAATAGGGTGATATGGTACTACAAGGTCATTAAGATAAGATGGGGCCTGATTATTTAAGACCTTGTATGTGAGGAGCAGGATTTTGAATTCAATTCTGGATTTAACAGGAAGCCAACGAAGGGAAGCCAATACAGGAGAAATCTGCTCTCTCTTTCTAGTCCCTGTCAGGACTCTTGCTGCAGCATTTTGGATTAACTGAAGGATTTTCAGGGAGTTTTTAGGACTTCCTGATAATAATGAATTACAGTAGTCCAGCCTGGAAGTAATAAATGCATGAACTAGTTTTTCAGCATCACTCTGAGACAGGATATTTCTAATTTTAGAGATGTTGTGCAAAGATTAGATATATTTTTTGATGCATTCTCAATAATCCAGGTAAGTAAATCTCCAAAAGTTGATTCTGTTCATCTGGACGTAGTGTTTTCAGTGGGAGAAACGTTTCGTCACTCATCCAAGTGACTTCTTCAGTCTCAGCTGACTGCAGGTTTCCCCAATCTTATAAACAGTACATTTGCATAATGACTGAAACCAGCCCACTGAAGGAACAATGGGCTGGGAGGTCAGTTCCTTCATCATGATTATGCAAATTCTCATGACCATTGATCAACAATCACAATCACAGCATTGTAAGATGGTGACAGATGTACCCTTAGGCCCCCTCTTCGATTCAGAGATGGTCTTTCCCTTTTCACGTAAATGGCCTCCTTGACTCCGCGCTCAAACCAGCGTTCCTCCCTGTCCAGGATGTGTACATCCTCATCATTGAAAGAGTGTCCACTGGCCTGTAGGTGTAAATACAGATAAGATAAGATAAGATAAGATAAGATAAGATAAGATAAGATAAGACTTTATTAATCCCTCGGGTGGGTTCCTCTGGGAAATTCAGTTTCCAATAGCACAGCACCGACAGAAGTTACAGAACGTGAGCAGAATACTATATATACACATATATATAAATACAGAGACATATATAAATAAATTATACGAAAGGGATAAATAGAATAAATAGGAATAAGAATACAAGGGAATTGCACATTTCAAGTATTGAAGTCTATTGCACCGGTGACTATGACTACAAAAAGTATTGCACAAAAAGTATTGCACAGTGAAGTGAAGAGGCACTACAGCTTAGTTGTCCCCCCCTCCTTTGTCCTCCTGTTTCCCCTCCCTCTCCTCTCCAGAGAGGAGTTAAACAGTCTGATGGCGTGTGGGACAAAGGAGTTTTTGAGTCTGTTGGTTCTTGTCTTTGGGAGAAGCAACCTGTCACTGAACAGACTCCTCTGGTTGTTTATGGCCGTGTGCAGAGGATGCCCAGCACTGTCCATAATGTCCAGCAATGTTTTTAGTGTCCTTTTCTCTGCCACTGACACCAGAGTGTCCAGCTTCATGCCGACCACAGAGCCAGCCTTCCTGATCAGTTTTTCCAGCCTGGATGAGTCCTTCTTTGCTGTACTGCTCCCCCAGCACACCACAGCATAGAAAAGTACTCCAGCAACCACTGACTGGTAAAACATCCTCAGGAGCTTCCTGCAGATGTTAAAAGACCTCAGCCTCCTGAGGAAGTACAGTCGGCTTTGGGCTTTTTTATACAGGTGCTCTGTGTACACTGCAGAGTCCTGGCCTGATGAGGTAGCTCTTCTGTGTTGTGCCATCCTCCTGTCCAGAGGTTGTTTGGTTTCCCCAATGTATAAATCCTGCCAGTCCTCCTGGCACTTAACAGCGTACACATGTTACTCTGTTTGTGTTGGGGGACCCGATCCTTGGGGTGGACCAATTTTTGGTACAGTGTGTTTTGGGGTTTAAAAGCCACAGAGACGCGGTGTTTAGAAAAAATGTATCTCAACTGTTCCGATATTCCTGACACATACGGGATCACTACAGGTTTTTGCTTAGGCAGCGGTTGTCCTTCTCTCCTGGATCGGCTGGAGCTCTCTTTAGGCGCCTTCCCGGCAGCTTCCCAGCGGCCAGGGAAGCAGAAGAACATCACATCAAGAAGGCCCTGAGTAAATGTGGTTATCCCAGTTGGACATTTGTCAAAGCTGGGAAGGAGTCTAAAGAAAGTTCCAGCCGATCCAGGAGAGAAGGACAACCGCTGCCTAAGCAAAAACCTGTAGTGATCCCGTATGGGTCAGGAATATCGGAACAGTTGACTGAAGAAGTCACTTGGATGAGTGACGAAACGTTTCTCCCACTGAGAACATTACATCCAGATAAACAGAATCAACTTTTGGAGATTAGATATATTACATAGTGTGGGAAAAAAACAAACTATTTCTCCAGGCTAAATGATGATCTTCTAAATTAGTAAGATGCCATTTCCTCTCCAGCTTACAAGTTATCTGCTTTAAGCTGTGTGTTTAATAGTTATACCAGGGAGTCAAGTACTTCAGATTTGAGGGTCTCTGTTTCAACAGCTACAGCATCCAGTTGTACATACTAAAGATGTAAAATTATTTGAGACATTTTAGTATCTACATGAATGTTAAAGCAGTTGTAGATACTATATTGTTCTTTCATTGTGAATTTTTAAGCTTGGTGTTTTTTTGCCAATTTTTGGTTTGTGCATTTCTTCAATCCAAATTCACAGGCAGTGTTAAATCTGTGGCAGTTATAAAGAACAGGGCTCAATGGTTCAAATTAGCCTTTATACATGTAGTGCAGAGGTTCCCAAAGTGTAGGGCCCGCCCCCTAGGGGGGGCGCAGAGCCATTGCAGGGGGGCGCAGTATGAAAAAAAAAAAAAAAGAAGAGCACTTGGACACTGTGGACAGGTTTTTGACGGGGCTCCCACATAAACGCAAAGCAGGAGATGAAGCATCGCTTCATCAATATGTTTCCAAACCAACTTCCTTCCAAGCCAAAGACTAGAAAATATGGTGAAGCATATCTTCCCTTTGGCTTCACCTGCACAAGTGCCAAGGTAGGTCTCCCCTGCAAAATTAGTTTCCCTGCGTCGGGAGCAGCGCTGGGCTCTCCAAATCACGGACAAACAGTATCCCACATTCTTGATTTTTAGTTCACAAACACTTCTTGTAATAACTACTCCTGACATTTTGGACATGTTAGCTCTTTATGCAGTAAAGTTACAGTGGGATACAAATAATATCAGGCTGATCCTGCCGTAATTTGTTCCCCCGGTTCAAATCACGGACAAACAGTATCCCACAGCTGTTTATGTGTTTAAACCCATTTTGCACAGAGAGGCATTTTTTGAAAAATGTATTGACAGCAATGTTGAATATTATTACACAGGGAAAAAAACAACTACATGTAAAATAATTACACCGTGACGCCTCTGCCTTTCTAAATGCAGGGACAGTAACTGCATGTGTATATGTAAGCGTGTAAAACCTGCAGATAGTCAGATTAACAGTAACAGTATTTTGTCTCTATCTGCCATTCTGCAATTCATCTCATGTAAACAATAACGTGGCGCACAGCGTGACGTGAAAAGAGGCACATACCTTTGACGTTGCGTGACGAACTCTGTAATCCTCGTCCACACATAAACGCAAAAAAGGAGTTTTAAATAATCTCCGTTTTCGGTGAATCGCAACGCTGTTTACGTGTTGACGAAAAGCCCAAACGCATAGAAACAGCTGGGTTTTCAAAAATACCCGTGTAGGTGTGGACGCAGCGTAAAAGAGTTAGTAGTATATTTTATTACTACCTGTAATTTATTGCCGTTTACTTGTATTTGCTTAATCATTTACTAAATGTTTGAGGTGTGAAATAAACCGCAATGGAGCAAAATATGGGTGTGTGTGTTTGGAGGATGTGTTTGTGTTTGTGTGTGTTTGTGTCGGGGGGGGGACATTTTTCTTGTAAAACAAAGGGGGGTCTGGCAAAAAAAAGTTTGGGAACCACTGATGTCATGTCCATTTTGAACCAGCAGCCACCAGATGGCAACAAAGTACAGGATGGATCCTTTGAAGTCAGAGAGAGAGAACATGGGTTTACAGAGTACGTTGGTGCTGTTGTGATGCTGTTCTATGTGAGTATGTGTTGTTTCTCTGCAGGAAACCTTTTCATTGCTCTTCACATTTCCTCCCTGACAGATGACATGGTTCCTCCAGAGGACACTGAGAAAATGGCACAAGCTGTTTTGAGAATCCAGCTCCCACAGTCACCTGCTAACATCCAGTCCATAATCAGTAACGTCGGTAATTTGTTGAAAAATGCCACCAGACTCCTGGAGGACTTAAACAACCTGGACAAGAAAGTCAAGGCAGCCAGAGACCTGCAGCAGGAAGCTCGGGACCTCAAGTCAGTGCTGAGAACATAAAAATGACGTAAAATTTTAATTCAAACCAAAAACTAGAAACTAGAAAATAAATGACATACAACCTTTAGCCTAAAACAGGGGGGGGGTGCTCCAGGCCTCAAGGGCCGGTGTCCTGCAGGTTTTAGATATGTCAGCTGATTTAAGTGGCTAAATACCTCCTCAACATGTCTTGAAGTTCTCCAGAGGCCTCGTAATGAACCAATCATGTGATTCAGGTGTGCTGACCCTGGGTGATAGCTAAAACCTCCAGGACACCGGCCCTTGAGGCCTGGAGTTGCCCACCCCTACCCTAAAACCACCATCAGCTGCAGTTCCTCTAACATCCAGCAGAGGCTCCAGCAGTGAGTCATCCCCATGTTAAGACTTTACCACAGAAACCTCCATGTTTATTCTTTTGATTTTAGATCATTTGCTCTCTCTCATCTGTGTTTCCCCCATTTTTGTCACCAATGAAAGAATCTATAACATTTCAATATGGAAATGGTAAGGACACAACTTCTCTCTACAACACTGTCCAACAGGAGCTTGATGATGTCATGAACAATATAATACCATGACTGTGAAGATGACTTCAAACAGTATCAGAGGCCATTTTTCACTTTTAGACTTTCAGACAAACACTGAGGAGTTTTGGACACATCCACGGCTGATCTGTGACTGCATGAAACATTATTTTTCTTCATGAGTTTTAGATTTTTTTTCTCAGGTATAGTGAGATGCTTTCAGTGCTGAACTGGTCCTTCGAATCTTCGGCAGCAGGAGCAGGATCAGCTTTCTGAGTCTGAGAGTCGCTGCTCTATGATGTTTTTACCTCCTTTTTTACCTCCTTTCTGATTTGTGATTTGTCCATATTTGTCCTCCTCATGTTCTGAACCTTAATCGTCTTTGTTTATTGTATTTAGGGAGCAGATGGAGAACACTGATGTGAGGAAGATCATTCAGGATATTTATGAAGCAGACAAAGCTCAGGACAAAGCTAACAACCTCTTGGAGAGAGTGAGCAGAAACAAAGATGAAACCAAAGACAGGATCCGAGATGTAAAACATCCAAAATATTTCACATATGATCTCTTAGACGTTTGTTCAGCCTGATGCTGATGTGCTCGTGTTTGTTTTCTGTTTCAGGCCGAAGTCACACTGGACAACATTGAGGCGAGGCTCATGATTCAGACCGAAGATCTGTGGAAAGAGATCGAAGCTATGAAGGATAAAACTGAGGAGAACAGAGAGGCAGCGAGAGAAGCCAGAGAGGCGGCAGAGAGTGCTTTCAACATGACCGCCGATGCAGAGATGGTAAAAACAGCAACAGACACATATATATGTGCTTGAGGCTTTTAGATAAGAAAAATCTGTGTAAAACTCTGAACTTTGCACACAACTTTGAGTCTCTGTCTTCAGTTTCACCTCTCAGATGAGAATCAGAACACTGTTTCTGTCAAACAGGAGCTCAATGATGTCATGAAGCAGTTTGAGGTTTTAAAGCAAAAACAACAGAATCAGGAGGTCGAGGGTCAAGCTGCTGGTCGACTGAAGAACATCATGATGGAAGCTGAGGACATGAAGAGACAAGTGGAGGACAAACTCCAGCAGATACGAGGTCAGACCGCTGACCTGCTGGTGTGTTTGAGGTGTGATAGGTGTGACCTTCAGATAAACTCTGAGGCACTGAAATGTCATCTCTGTTGTTCCTGGACAAAGTAAAATCTCTGTCCCCATCACAGCTTTGCTTCTGTGTTTAACTGTTGTATGTTGTATGAAGCCAATGGAGCTGTTTAAGAACAGCTGTTATATGTTCAGTGGATCTATTTCTGGATACAATACGAGCAGCTGTATTTTGAATTAACTGCAATTTATGTAGAGGTTTATGAGGTAGACCACAGAGAAGAGAATTACAGTAATCGAAAAGAGATGTGACAAGAGCATTGACAAGTATGGCGGTACTGTTTGGAATGAGTGAAGGACGAAGGCGGTTAATAATATGAAGATGAAAATAGGAAAACCGAGTGATATTATTTATATGTAAAAAATTGCAAAAAAACAAAAAACAAAGACAGTGCAACACCAGACAGAACACAACGATACAGGCACAAGACAATTGAGACACAACAGTGTTAAAGTAGGGTGACCAACCGTCCTCTTTTTTTTGCACTTGTTGAAATGTAAAAGCCTATATTTTTATGATATTTTTAATTTCACAATTATAATAACCACACAGAGAAAGCATCATTTAAATATGTTAACATTTTCTTGAAGCAAACTGTATTATTAAAGTTCTTCATGACTGGGCCAAGTATCGTCTTTTTTGGAAATCAAAATATGGTCACCCTAGTTAAAGAAACATGCAAAAGACTATTGTGCAAAAAGTCACTTGGTGTATGAAGGTGTGTATGTGTGTATATGAGGTTCTGCAGATAAGTGCTTGGCAGTGACGCGTTGGAAGATATGTGTGTGTGTGTCAGTCCAGTCACTGAGAGTTCAGGAGTCTGACAGATTGGGGGAAGAAACTGTTCCTGAGTCTGGCAGTGAGGGCCCGAGTGCTCCGATACCTCTTGCCAGAAGGCACGAGGGTGAAGCTTGTGGTCATACCACCCTGAGCATGCCCGATCTTCTGATCTCTGAAGCTAAGCAGGGTTGGGCTTGGTTAGTACTCGGATGGGAGACTACCTGGGAGTACCAGGTGCTGTAGCTCAGGTGGTAGAGCAGATCAGCCACTAACCCAAAGGTTGGTGGTTTGATCCCAGGCTGCTCCAGTCTGCATGCCAAATATCCTTGGGCAAGATATTAACCCCATGTTGCTCTCCGATGCATCCATCGGCGTATGAATGTTGGATACTTAGCACTTAAGCTTAGAAGAAGTGCTTGTGTGAATGGGAGTGATTGGGTGAATGAATTAGTTGTGTAAAGCGCTTTGAGTGCTCAGACAGAGTAGAAAAGCGCTATATAAGAACCAGTCCATTTACCATTTGAAGAGTGGGTGTGTGGGGTCCTCCACAACGCTGGTGGCGTTACAGATGCAGTGGGTGCAATAAGTGTCTGTCATGGAGAGAAGAGAGGCTCCAGTGATCTTCTCACTATCTGTTGTAGGGTATTGGGATCTGATAGGGTATTGGTGCAGGTACCACACCAGACAGTGATGCAGCTGCTGGGGACACACTTGATAGTCCCTCTGTAGAGGGATACTAGAAGGAATCGCTGAGCTTTGTAAAAATGTCTTTCATATATATATATATATATAGCAGTCTAACATTATCATTGTGTTTAAGTACTGATTTTGGCAGAAATGATGATACAACATGGCAACAAATTCATGATTAGGTGTAGCAGAGTAATGGCCAACCAACAGACTTAACACACATGACATGCATGCTGCTAATTGGGGGTAACTGACCCATTCAGTGAAAGGGATGTGTTCAAATTAATAGCAGTGTGAAGTTCAGTTAGGGAGATCATTGAGTCTGTGAAGAAATGGGTGGCAATGATGGCCCTTATTTAAGGAATGAAGTCAGCAGATGTTTTACCTGCTGGTTTTAGCAATTGCTTACTGAGGGAGAAAGAACTGTGATCAAACAGTTGATTGGAGAAGGGAAAACATACAAAGAAGTGCAGAAAATAATTGGCTGCTCAGCTAAAACGATCTCAGATGCTTTGAAATGGGAAAGAAAACCTGAAACACGTGGTAGAAAAAGGAATACTATCATCCGCCTAGATCATACAATGACAAGAATGGCAAAGAAGAATCCAGTGATCAGCTCCAGAGAGATTAAAGGTCTCAGTTTACCTGTGAGTACTTCAACAATCAGAAGACACCTATGTGAAGCCAGATTAAGTACCACTGCTGAAAAAAAAACATGTAATAGTCTTTTTCTTCATATTCAGTAGAAATAAAAAGACAAGAAAAGAAAAAATTGTTCATGTTTTCATTTGGAATTGAATGTGCACGGCTCCCAGTGGCTTTGTATATATGGAAATAAATCCTATTAGGAACATGGAACTTTTCCTCTGTTGTTTTAAAAACACTGCTATTATTTTGCACATAACTGTACATATATATATATATATATATATATATGAATTAAAATGAGTTTCTTTGTGTTTCTGCAGACATGGAGCAGAAGATCCAGCAGCTGCTTCACAGAAGAAACCAGAAAGCTGCTGAAGTGTCCGACCTGCTGGAGGCGGCTGAGTCGATTCGACAGGAAATCTCAACTCGAGCACAAGTATACACCGAGTGTACTGGATAGATATACTGTAATACTGCTAATAAATACCAGTGAGTACTGCAAACAGCAGTACTGCTCAGAATCTGCTGTAGCTGAATTTAATCTGAATCTTATTCACTGTTTGTACTTGTGTTTTTTTTTCTTTGTTTCAAGTTTTCAAACTTTTTAAAGTTTTTCTGTTGAAGTTTTGAGTTTCTTTTAAATACAGTATGCTACAATACAAATGAAGACATGCCTTTTGAAATATGATGACAGAAAACAACATAGATGAGCAGTTTCAATTATTCTGTAATAAACTCTTCATCAAACAGCTTCAGGCCTGATATGACAGAAATATCCAATTAAAACTTTCTGGATAAAACAAATATTAAGACTTGTTATATTTATGTTTGGATTTGGTTTAAATCTGTGAATCTGACCTTAGACACAGATCCCTGAGCGATGCAGGAGTCTCTCTCCATCATCTCTGGGGAAACTGATAACAATTCATTACCTTTCCTCTCCTTCAGTTACTCGTTGATGTAGTCACGTATGTAAGATGAACTTTTTATAGGACATGACCATCCACCCTGACACCATGCATCAGTCTGCATGAGAGCACTAAAGTCTTCCTCCTGCTGTTTCTTTCTGATAATGACTGTAACACATTTCTCAACCATTCTGAGAATATATATTTAATCCTTACTCTTATTCCCCTTATTGTATCTGTAACAAGCAACTTCTTTCGGTGCTGTGCTACTGGAAACTGAATTTCCCGGAGGAACCCACCTGAGGGATTAATAAAGTTTCATCTAATCTAATCTCTAATCTAAAAAAGGTGTTGGGCATGAAAGATGGTCCTCAGTACTGTGAGTCGTTTATTTCTTTTGCTCCAGTTACACTCAATGACTTAACTACAGTAATGAGTAAAATGAATTTTGCGTGATTGACCATGAAATCTTACATAATAAGCTAAAAGGTTTGCCTGGTGTCTCTGGCTCCCGTTAGACTGGGTTTGTTTCCACTGACAGGACCTCTCACACTGCATCTCTAACCTGTAGGGTTCCACAAGGTTCAGTTCTGAGTCCATTATTTTCTTTCTACTTTCTGCTTCCTTTAACTGGCATTATTCAATCTTTTAATAACATTTGTCATTATTTATATGCTGATGACATTCAGCTGTACATGTTTTTTTTAAGCCTCATGAGCTGGATACACTGTCCACCCTAGTCCACTGCTTAACTCAGGTTACTGATCGGCTCTCTAGTAGTTACCTTGTTTTAACTGCCAGAATGACTGAGACCATAATTATAGCCCTTATAAACTAAATCCAACAACAGTCAGCTCCTTACTTCTTTTTGTTTAACTACTAAATTTTGGTGTAATAATTGATTCTTCTCTGGGCTGTAAAATCGTTTTCTCATTCTTATTTCTTCCATTTAAGGAACAGGTCTAACATTTCTTCTCTTCTTTGCATTTAGATTATTGTAATGCCCTGTTTACCAGCTTAGATAAATCATCTCTTTCAAAAAAAAAAAACTATGTGGGCTTCATAGATAATTAAGAAACCTGTTAGAAGGCATGTCATCCATCCCACTTTGGATGGAGGAGCTCTCATTTGTAGAAATTACACCAAATTCAATAAACCCCCCAAAACGTGACTATCCAGAGTTGGGACCAGGAAGCAGAGTTGTTTCTCTCCTCCTGGTATCCTCCCTCAAAACGCCAGACCCCTTAGAGAGTGTGTCTGCAAAAGCCAGAAAACTTAACAAAACTTAACAAAAAATTATAAACACAAAAATCACAAAGAAATAACAATACAGAGTCCTCAACGGCACCAAAGAGTAAAACAGTAAAATGTGGATTATTAAATATTAGGTCTCTCTCCTCCAAGTCTCAGTTAGTACATGACTTAATAATTGGTAAAAAAAAAAAAAAAATTGATTTACTCTGCCTTACAGAAACCTGGTTGCAGCAGGATGATTATGTCAGTTTAAATAATATCACCAGGTTATTAGGTTATTCTAATCATCACAAATCTTGAAGCACAGGCCGAGGGGGCGGTGTGGCAGCTATTTTTCACACCAGCCTATTAATCAACCAAAGACCCAGACAGACTTTTAATTCATTTGAAAGCCTGATGCTCGGCCTTGCCCACCCCAGCTGTAAAACTCAAAAACCAGTCTCATTCGTTATCATCTATTGTCTACCTGGGCCTTACACAGAGTTTCTGTCAATACTGTCAACCATAATATCCTATTAGAGCGATTAGAACATGCTGTAGGTATCACAGGTACTGCGCTGCAGTGGTTTGTATCATATCTATCTAATAGACTCCAATTTGTTCATGTAAATTCAATTTTCAATTCAATTTTATTTATGTTGTAAAGGCTCACTTTTCAGCACATTCACTTCACCAGATGCACCTTGTTGTCCAAAACAATTTATATAGCGCCAAATCACAACAGCGGTCGCCTCAAGGTGCTTTATATTGTACAGTAGATACAGAGAAAAACCCAACAATCACATGACCCCCTATGAACAAGCACTTTGGCGACAGTGGGAAGGAAAAACTCCCTTTTAACAGGAAGAAACCTCCGGCAGAACCAGGCTCAGGGAGGGGCGGGACCATCTGCTGCGACCGGTTGGGGTGAGAGAAGGAAGACAGGATAAAGACATGCTGTGGAAGAGAGACAGAGATTAATAACAGATATGATTCGATGCAGAGAGGTCTATTAACACATAGTGAGTGAGAAAGGTGACTGGAAAGGAAAAACTCAATGCATCATGGGAATCCCCGGCAGCCTACATCTATTGCAGCATAACTAAGGGAGGATTCAGGGTCACCTGGTCCAGCCCTAACTATATGCTTTAGCAAAAAGGAAAGTTTGAAGCCTAATCTTGAAAGTAGAGATAGTGTCTGTCTCCTGAATCCAAACTGGAAGCTGGTTCCACAGAAGAGGGGCCTGAAAACTGAAGGCTCTGCCTCCCATTCTACTTTTAAATACTCTAGGAACAACAAGTAGGCCTGCAGTGCGAGAGCGAAGTGCTCTAATAGGGTGATATGGTACTACAAGGTCCTATAATTTCCTATATTTAAGACCTTGTATGTGAGGAGCGGGATTTTGAATTCAATTCTGGATTTAACAGGGAGCCAATGAAGGGAAGCCAATACAGGAGAAATCTGCTCTCTCTTTCTAGTCCCTGTCAGGACGCTTGCTGAAGCATTTTGGATTAACTGAAGGCTTTTCAGCGAGTTTTTAGGACATCCTGATAATAATGAATTGCAGTAGTCCAGCCTGGAAGTAATAAATGCATGAACTAGTTTTTCAGCATCACTCTGAGACAGGATATTTCTAATTTTAGAGATGTTGTGCAAGTGGAAGAAAGCAATCTTACATATTTGTTTAATATGTGCGTTGAAGGACATGTCCTGGTCAAAAATGACTCCAAGGTTCCTCACAGTGTTACTGGAGGCCAAGGTAATGCCATCCAGAGTAAGAATCTGGTTAGATACCATATTTCTGTAAATGGAGAGTCCTCTTCACACACTGAGGTTAATTATGGTGTTCCACAGGGTTCAGTGCTAGGACCAATTCTGTTTACATTATACATGCTTCCCTTAGGCAGCATCATTAGAAGACATAGTATACATTTTAACTGCTATGCAGATGACACGCAGCTCTATCTGTCCATGAAGCCAGATAACACACACCAATTAGTTAAACTGCAGGATGTCTTAAAGACATAAAGAGCTGGATGGCCGCTAACTTTCTGCTTCTTAATTCAGATAAAACTGAGGTTATTGTACTCGGCCCTGAAAATCTTAGAAATATGGTATCCAGCAATTCAGTTCAATTCAATTTTATTTATATAGCGCCAAATCACAACAACAGTCGCCTCAAGGCACATGATGTTTAGTAGGTTGGTTTTTTTAGCAGGATTATCAAATGTCCAAAATGACCCACATGTTAATGTTAGGTGGTAACCAGTCACATGTCTGCAGAACCTCTGCAGATTTAGGATTCCTTTCAAATCTCTTCAGTTAACATACAGAGCACTAAATAGCCAGGGTCCACATTATTTATCTCAGCTCCTGCTGCTCACTGTCTACGTTCACAGCTCCAGGTTCGCCAGGCCAACGACCATCGGTGTGGAATCATGGCTCTGGGGCCAGCTCACGCAGCCCGGTTGATCTTGAGTCAGGGTCTCTCACTCCACCAACAGTTTAGTATTTATTGACGTGACATAAAATATTAATTTCTCACTGACAAGAGAAGGGAGGCATAAAAACTTGAGATGTTTGAGTGATCTCTTCTTTCAAACCTCCTGCGTCTCACATCCTGTCATTCCATTAAGGGCAGTTTATTACCCCTGGAGGCCCTTCAAGCGACACTTTTCACATCCCAGTGGCCAAAACCTTGAGTGGGTGGTACCATGACACTGATACCAGGTACTTTTTTAGTACCTGCTTGGCCGGGGTTCCAAGCCATCTGAGCAGGTACTAAAATGTGATGCTGTAGTGGAAAAGAGGCTTTTCATCTGCAACACCAAGGCTGTGCAACAGTCTACCACAACACTACGTTTAGCTGACTCTGTGAGGTCTTGTTTTCTGTTTGTGCTGTTTTGGTATTAATGTTTGTACTTATTTTATCCTGGTGCACAGCTCTTTGTGACCACACCTCTGTGAAAAGCGCTTTATTATAAATAGACTTTACTCATCATTTCTCCTCACAGCTTCATCGTGTTTCACATCGAGCTCCCGGAAAAGTCATCAGACAGAGACGGGAATGGTTTTGAACTGCAGCAGAAATCACATGACAAGCAATAAGTCTGATCTGCTGCTGAATTATTTTATGTGGATATCATAAAAAACTTTATTTACATTGGGCCCTGTTACAGGAGCATCGATAACGTGAAACTAGAAGGAAGTGACGACACATAAAGGTTTCAAAGTCATCAGACAGAAAGTTCATGTGCAGGCTGCCACACATCCCAGTGATTACCCACCAAGAGCACATACAGGCTACAGGCTGTAGACGTTCAGGTGGGGGTCCGACACAGACACCCAGCCCTGCCCCCCTTATTTCAACCCCACCTGCAACAACAAAGAAAAAATGTGTGTGTGTGTGTGTGTGTGTGTGTGTGTGTGATGGGGGCGGGGGTGGGGAATTTCTTTTGTCTGTAGACCTGAGAGGGAGGAGGGGGAGGACGAGGGGATTTACTGAGACTGGGATGAAAAAAACTTTTTATATGTTTCAAACAGCTGCAGAGACATCAATCAAACAATGAACCAATCAATCACTCAGTCAGTCAGTCAAATAACAGCAGCCAACAGTGAGGAGGGCCAACAGCAGTTTACTCTGTGTGTGTGTTGGAATCGCGTTACTGATTACTTTATTCTGCTCCAACAGTTTGAGCTCTTTAGTTCTCGGTGTTTTTCTCGCTGTGAGCACGACTACATTACTTGGGCCGGATGTTTTAATTTGAAAGTCAGCCGGTCTGTTCGGAGGTGTCTGTGTGGAGGAGGAGGAGTTTGAGGGGGGCTAAGGAGGTCCGAAGAGGTCCGGGGGGTCTTCAGACAGTGAGGATCTGCAGCATGTTTCACCTTCAGCTCGCGCTGCTGCTCGGTGAGTTTAAATAAAGTTTAACTTTTCCAGTTTCAAACTTTCCTTAAACACGTCCTGTGGGTCGGATCGGTTTGATTTAAAACATCCAGCGTTGTATCTTCGTGTTTCTTTGTTGAAAACTACAAAATGCTGCTGCTTCCTCTCAGCCGCTCGTTTCATTCATGATAAAATTATCTAAAATGAAAAAAAGTGTGAAACATTTTTAAACTTCGGGAAACTTTCAGAATAAAATGAGCTCGGAGGGGTTTTAACATTAAAGCACCTTTATCTGAGTTTCAGTGGAATAATCTTTAGGAATTTGTCGACATGTTTGATGTGTAAAAGAATTCAGAAGCTGATGATCAATACACATGAAACGCAAACCAAACGCACACATTCTGCCAATGTGTGATAAATAGAGTTTAAATCTTTGCAGTTTGTGTTTGTAACACGTGACTTTAAACATGTTCGGTGATCTCAGAGATCAGCTTAGTGCCTAATCAATCATCTGTAGACTGCAGATATCAGATGGTCACACCGTGTCGTCGTCACTCGTGAAGGTTTGAATCAGTGATTTTTCTGCCGCAGTCCCTCATGTTTATCCTCATGGTGTCCTGCAGAATACAAGCCCAGCAGAAGCAGCTCTGGGTTCATTTATCGTTTAGGTTCCAATCAGCTGCGCTTTGTACCTTTTTATCAATAAATGTGTCCAGTGCTTCAGTGAGCGGGGCTTCGTTAATCCTGCTCTCAGATTTTTACCATTAAAGCCTTTTCTCTCAGGTCTGCAGGTATTTACCTGTGCTCAGGAGAGTGGGGCCACGGATGACATCGGCCAACCCGAGCTCAGTGATGTGTGCACTGAAGGCAGCTGTTACCCAGCAACAGGAGACCTTCTGATTGGCAGAGCCCATCAGTTGTCGTCCACCTCCACCTGTGGAATGAACCGACCCGAACCATTCTGTATCGTCAGCCACCTGCAGGTAAATTTAACGGTTAACAAGAAAACAGAAAAGTCCAGAAAGACACAAGAAGAACACAACTGGGCACCGAACATCTTATAAAAGGAGGTAAAGGCAACGCAGGGGGCAGCTGTGGTTCAAGGGGCACAGCAGATCGCCCACCAGGCTCCGCCCCCGGCTCAGAGAGTCCAGCATCATCAGACAAGCTCCAGCCATCCAGTTTACACGACCTTCAGCTCAGTCCCACTCCTCGTTGTGTGTGTGTGTGTGTGTGTGTGTGTGCGCGCGCGCGAGCGCATGTACGTGTGTTACAGTCTGAAGTGTTTCCTGTGCAAAATGAGCTCCCTATAAGGAAACCATGAGCACTGGCTGCAGACAGATGTTTGTCCAGATGTTCCTGTGGAGAAAACACAGCAAACTTTGTAGGTCAAAGGTCAGAATGTTTTCATCCAATCAAAAGTCAATAAACCACACAGGCTGATTGCAAACATTGGGTTTTAATGTTTGAGGTAAATGTGTGTGGACATGCGTCATATGTGTGCAGTCGAGCGCACAGATAATAACAGCGAGTTTGCTCTGAGTCGCTGACATTCTTCCGTCATGTGACTTTGATTATACATCCTGTAATTCCTTCCTTTCATTTAGTCATTCATCTCAGCTCCTCGCTCTGTGTGGCTGCTGCTCAAACATAACAAGCTATAAAACGTATTGGTTGTTTTTATAATTCTGTCCAGAGACAGCAGAGAGCGGAGCTCTGCAGGAAGAACAGCCAAAAAACAGGAACGCTTCAGTCGGACTTGATGTGTCTGTTAGTGCTCCTCTCTGTAAGAGCGGTGTGCAGCTTTTTGTCTCATGTTTACAGGTGACGATAGAATAAAGGCTGATGTGGATGAATTTGAATTATTTAAGAGCACAGCCAGAGTGGCTAGTAACAGTCTTTCACTGAAAAAGCCCTCATCTGCCCCCCTTTGTGACCTCTGCAGTGGATCGCTTGGGTTTGGTTTCCCTCTCTGCGAGAAGTCTGAGCAGCTGAAACATGTTGGCCTGTCAGGGAATCAAGCAACTTTCTGACATCTCTTAATGACTGAGATGTTCCAGAAAGGAAGTTTTCCAAAGTTTTGTCATGAACTCTAAAAACAAAACCAGTGAAAAGTTTGCGTTATTTCAGGTGAAATCAGACTTTTCTTTTGTGGGAAGTTTGTGGTCAGAAAGTTTCCTCTTATCTCCAGTGACTTGCGGCACTCAGGAATCTGAGGAATTCACCTCCCGTTAATCTTTTCCTCCCCCTCTGTCTCATAAACCAGGAGGAGAAGAAGTGCTTTGTGTGCGACTCATCGGAGCCCTACGACGAGCTGGCCAATCGCACAGACAGCCATCGCATCGAGAACGTTGTCACTACGTTTGCCCCGAACAGACTGAAGACCTGGTGGCAGACTGAGAATGGTGAGGAAGAACATTCAGAGAGGTCAAAGGTCAGACGTGTCGTTACAGGTTTAAAGACTGAGAGCTTCAGACAGGTTTTCACTGTCAGAAAAAAAAGGTGTTTGTGGCTAGGCTGTGTTTTATCACCCTCTATCCTCCACGCCTCCATGATTACAGGTTCTCAGGCTGTGGGGCGGGTCCCTGCTGGAGGCCATGTAGTTATTCCCAGGGGTGGGGGATGTTCAGCTTTAAAAACCCCAGCAGTGAGGAGGCAAACACAGCCGACCCTCTGTTTGTCCAGGTTCATCAAACACAGAGTTTAGTTTTACTGCAGAACAAACCTCATACAGGGTCCTACAACACATTGTGCTCTTCACCACAAACCCAGTGTGATAAAGTAACACTAACCAGGCAGCTTCATGTCTTTGTTAATTTTCCATTACTCGCTGTATCTGTATGTCTGCAATGATTGGCTGATGGTAGGGCTGTGAGCTTGTGTTGTTGCCTCGGCCAAGCTCTGCTGCCCAGATGAACTCGCTGTTCCCATGATGAGCGAGTGCGTCCAAACGGAAGCTTCAGAGCTGCATCGTGGTGTTTTATACAGAACCAGGTATTCGCTGCAGTTTTTCAGCTGTGGACTCCTTTATGGCATCCGTCGTCCTCTGACAGTGGGCATGTTAACACAGATGTTCTCCTGTTACCTTTGGCCGTCACTCTTTGGAGTCCTGTTGGTTCTTGGACATGGATTTAGTTTTTTTCTAAGCTCCGATCATGTTAATGTGCAGCAACTGCAGCGTGTTGTTGATTTCTGGGCTCTTTAACCGATGTGGCGCGGCGAGTTTGATCTACAGAGTGCTGGTTACAGAAACCTGGTTGCAGCCGGATGATTATGTTAGTTTAAATGAATCAACACCCTCGAGTCATTCTAACTACCAGAAACCTCGAAGCACAGGCCGAGGGGGCGGTGTGGCAGCAATTTTTCACACCAGCCTATTAATCAACCAAAGACCAAGACAGACTTTTAATTCATTTGAAAGCCTGATGCTTAGCCTCGTCCACCCCAGCTGTAAAACTCAGAAACCAGTCTTACTTGTTACCATCTATCGTCCACCTGGGCCTTACACAGAGTTTCTCTCTGATTTCTCAGACTTTTTATCTGATTTAGTGCTCAGCTCAGATAAAATAATTATTGTGGGTGATTTTAACATCCATGTAGATGCTAAAAATGACAGCCTCAACATGGCATTTAATCTGTTATTAGACTCAATTGGCTTCTCTCAAAATGTAAAAGAACCCACCCACCACTTTAATCACACTCTAGATCTTGTTTTAACATATGGCATAGAAACTGAACATTTAACAGTGTTTCCTGAAAACCCTCTGCTGTCTGATCATTTCCTGATAACATTTATATTTACAATAATTGATTACACAGCAGTGGAGAGTAGACTTTATCACAGTAGATGTCTTTCTGAAAGTGCTGTAACTAAGTTTAAGAATATAATCCACCCACTGTTATCATCTTCAATGCCCTGTACCAACATAGAGCAGAGCAGCTATCTGAACGCTACTCCAACAGAGGTCGATCATCTTGTTAATAATTTTACCTCCTCACTACGTACGACTCTGGATACTGTAGCTCCTGTGAAAACTAAGGCCTCAAATCAGAAGTACCTGACTCCGTGGTATAATTCTCAAACACGTAGCCTAAAGCAGATAACTCGTAAGCTGGAGAGGAAATGGTGTGTCACAAATTTAGAGGATCATCATTTAGCCTGGAGAAATAGTTTGCTGCTTTATAAGAAAGCCCTCCGCAAAGCCAGAACATCTTACTATTCGTCACTGATTGAAGAAAATAAGAACAACCCCAGGTTTCTCTTCAGCACTGTAGCCAGGCTGACAAACAGTCAGAGCTCTACTGAGCCAACCATCCCTTTAACGTTAACCAGTAATGACTTCATGAACTTCTTCACAAATAAAATTTTTATCATTAGAGAAAAAATGATGAATAATCATCCCACAGATGTAATATCATCTACAGCTACTTTTAGTACCATTGATGTTAAGTTAGACTCTTTGTCTCCAATTGATCTTTCTGAGTTAACTTCAATAATTACTTCCTCCAAACCATCAACGTGTCTTTTAGACCCCATTCCTACAAAACTGCTCAAAGAAGTCCTGCCATTAATTAATGCTTCAATCTTAAATATGATCAACCTATCTCTAATAATCGGCTATGTACCACAGGCCTTCAAGCTGGCTGTAGTTAAACCTTTACTTAAAAAGCCATCTCTAGACCCAGCTGTCTTAGCTAATTATAGGCCAATCTCCAACCTTCCTTTCATATCAAACATCCTTGAAAGAGTAGTTGTCAAACAGCTAACAGATCATCTGCAGAGGAATGGCTTATTTGAAGAGTTTCAGTCAGGTTTCAGAGCTCATCACAGCACAGAAACAGCTTTAGTGAAGGTTACAAATGATCTTCTTATGGCCTCTGACAGTGGACTCATCTCTGTGCTTGTCCTGGTAGACCTCAGTGCAGCGTTCGATACTGTTGACCATAATATCCTATTAGAGCGATTAGAACATGCTGTAGGTATTACAGGTAATGCACTGCAGTGGTTTGTATCATATCTATCTAATAGACTCCAATTTGTGCATGTAAATGGAGAGTCCTCTTCACACACTAAGGTCAATTATGGAGTTCCACAGGGCTCAGTGCTAGGACCAATTCTATTTACATTGTACATGCTTCCCTTAGGCAGCATCATTAGAAGACATAGCATAAATTTTCACTGCTGTGCAGATGACACGCAGCTCTATCTATCCATGAAGCCAGGTATCATAGACCAATTAGTTAAACTGCAGGAATGTCTTAAAGACATAAAGACCTGGATGGCCGCTAACTTTCTGCTTCTTAATTCAGATAAAACTGAGGTTATTGTACTCGGCCCTGAAAATCTTAGAAATATGGTATCTAACCAGATTCTTACTCTGGATGGCATTACCTTGGCCTCCAGTAACACTGTGAGGAACCTTGGAGTCATTTTTGACCAGGACATGTCCTTCAACGCACATATTAAACAAATATGTAAGACTGCTTTCTTCCATTTGTGCAACATCTCTAAAATTAGAAATATCCTGTCTCAGAGTGATGCTGAAAAACTAGTTCATGCATTTATTACTTCCAGGCTGGACTACTGCAATTCATTATTATCAGGATGTCCTAAAAACTCGCTGAAAAGCCTTCAGCTGATCCAAAATGCTGCAGCAAGAGTCCTGACAGGGACTAGAAAGAGAGAGCGGATTTCTCCTGTTTTGGCTTCCCTTCATTGGCTTCCTGTTAAATCCAGAATTGAATTCAAAATCCTGCTCCTCACATACAAGGTCTTAAATAATCAGGCCCCATCTTATCTTAATGACCTTGTAGTACCATATCACCCTATTAGAGCACTTCGCTCTCACACTGCAGGCCTACTTGTTGTTCCTAGAGTATTTAAAAGTAGAATGGGAGGCAGAGCCTTCAGTTTTCAGGCCCCTCTTCTGTGGAACCAGCTTCCAGTTTGGATTCAGGAGACAGACACTATCTCTACTTTCAAGATTAGGCTTCAAACTTTCCTTTTTGCTAAAGCATATAGTTAGGGCTGGACCAGGTGACCCTGAATCCTCCCTTAGTTATGCTGCAATAGACGTAGGCTGCCGGGGATTCCCATGATGCATTGAGTTTTTCCTTTCCAGTCACCTTTCTCACTCACTATGTGTTAATAGACCTCTCTGCATTGAATCATATCTGTTATTATTCTCTGTCTCTCTTCCACAGCATGTCTTTATCCTGTTTTCCTTCTTTAACCCCAACCGGTCGCAGCAGATGGCCCCGCCCCTCCCTGAGCCTGGTTCTGCCGGAGGTTTCTTCCTGTTAAAAGGGAGTTTTTCCTTCCCACTGTCGCCAAAGTGCTTGTTCATAGGGGGTCATATGATTGTTGGGTTTTTCTCTGTATGTATTATTGTGCGATCTCCTCTACAATATAAAGCGCCTTGAGGCGACTTCTGTTGTGATTTGGCGCTATATAAATAAAATTGAATTGAATTGAATTGGTGACTGATGATCTGCTGTCTATAGGTATGGAGAACGTCACCATCCAGCTCAACCTAGAGGCTGAGTTTCACTTCACGCATCTCATCATGACCTTCAAGGTGAGTTCTACACATGCAGCAGGGGATTCTGGGTAGTTGACAGGGGATTCTGGTCTCTTTTAATCAGAAGAACCAGGTGCACACAGTGATTTAGGAGTTGTTGTGAGTTGTGTAATTGAAAGGACATGGCAAGTACTCCATAATGGGAAGGGTTAAGACCAGGGCCGGACTGGTCAGGCAACTGGCTCCTCCCATACCTTTGCTTTGCGCTCACGCAGCTTGTAGAAAAAGTTTAGTGTGGAAGAAAGTGGAGCTGAAAGTCTGAGAAAACAATAAAAAAAATGAATTAAAGTCAAATTAGTGTCATGTTAGCTGCTGTTAGCTGCTGCACCGTGAACAGCGGTACCAGTAACAGCCAGT
This sequence comes from Oreochromis niloticus, assembly GCF_001858045.2. NCBI lineage: Eukaryota > Metazoa > Chordata > Actinopteri > Cichliformes > Cichlidae > Oreochromis > Oreochromis niloticus. Next base: position 1,602,747 of record NC_031972.2, on the reverse strand, counting down.
AACCAGACCTCACAGTCACAGGAGGCTACAGCTGCATCGGCTGAGGAGAAGTGAGGAAGAGGAGGTTAACATGGTATGAAAAAAGATGTAGGGAATCAGGAAGACAGAAATTCAAGGATTCAGGCTGCTTTGACCATGAGTCACTGCTAACAGCTCAAGTGTAGATTTTAATTATTGTCACATGCTGCAGTGCAACTAAGGACAACAACACCTGCACCAACCCGATTATGTATCTATGATCTAAAATCAAACAAAATGACATGTTTGCATATGAGGCCTCTGGTAGAGGACCTGAGCTTGAAGGATAAAGCCCACCCTCAGCACTAGAAGGGAATGAAATCTAATTGGGGTTTTTGTCAGTGATCATGGTGCCTAAACCAAATTTGTCCAGTCCAGCCCGGGTCTTCACCATGCCATCATCCTTACCACATGATCCTCAGTTTTCCCGCCTTTGTTTTTCTTTCCTCAGACGTTTCGACCTGCTGCCATGGTGATTGAGCGGTCAGCTGACTTCGGGAAGACGTGGCAGGTTTACCGTTACTTCGCTTATGACTGCGAGTCGTCCTTCCCGTCCGTTTACCGGGGTCCAATGAGGAAGGTTGACGATGTCATCTGTGACTCGCGTTACTCTGACATTGAGCCATCCACTGAAGGAGAGGTACATCTGCTGCTGCTACTTCTGTGAATAATACTAACATTAGTATTATTCACACTGCTGCGGATAATGCTTTGTTTTTTTTCCTCAGGTGATTTTCAGAGTTTTGGATCCAGCGTTCAGGATCGATGACCCGTACAGTCCCCGAATCCAGAGTACGTCTCCTCTGCATCACGGAGCCTGAATAAACGTAGGGGTGTTAACCAGTTATTGATGAATTTTACTGGTTCTTTGTTTAGACATGCTGAAGATCACCAACTTGAGGGTAAAGTTCACCAAACTGCACACGCTTGGAGACAACCTTCTGGACTCTCGCATGGAGATCAAAGAGAAGTACTACTACGCCATCTACGACATGGTGGTCCGAGGAAACTGCTTCTGCTACGGACACGCCTCTGAGTGCGCCCCCATCGAGGGAGCTGGGCAGATAACAGAGGGCATGGTGAGGACGATTACGGACTGTGTTTAAATGGCTGCATTGCTATGACGACAACCACGCGCATTAGGAGGTACCCGATTGTAATATGAAGCCCAGTCGATCCGAGTAGGTGCTAATGGGAAAGGGGCTCCAGGGAGCGTCGCGCAGATACCTGCCAATTAGTGTTGGTAACATCCAATCAAATCAGGAACTCTAATTAGCTGAGGTGAAGCCTAGCAGACAGCTAGCAGCTACGTCCACCTGTCAGTCAAAGAGGCCACGCCCCTAATAATGCACACTAAGCTTAAAGCACTTTAAACAGGTGAGCAAACAGTTTGCATATCAAGCTGTAAACATGTCGACTTCTGCTGTAAAATTCAACATGGCTGTCTGTGGGGACCGAAGTGTAGGCTTTGATGCTTTGGCGTCATTGTTCTTTCATAACCAGCTGAGCCGGTTGTGAAAGTAAACCATCACCAGCGTAGAAAAGTATAAAATCACACAGACACTGGAAGAAATGATGCAACAGGCAACAGACTACATGTACAAAATAAACCCAAACCTTAGCTTATGACCAGTAATGTAAGTGAATGCTGATTGATTATTTATTATTTGTGACTGTGTTTCAGGTTCATGGTCACTGCTTATGTAACCACAACACTAAAGGTCTAAACTGTGAACAGTGCCAGGACTTCTACCACGACCTCCCCTGGAGACCTGCAGAGGGACGCAACACCAACGCCTGCAAGAGTGAGTCTTCACAGGTCCATACTGGGCACAGCCCATATCACTACTGGGAGTAGTTTAACTCTGCCCCCTTTTTCTTCTGTGGTGTCCTCAGAGTGTAACTGTAACCAGCACTCGGATTCGTGTCACTTTGACGCGGCAGTCTTCGCGGCTTCGGGAAACGTGAGCGGAGGAGTTTGTGACGACTGTGAGCACAACACGGCTGGAAACAACTGTGAGCAGTGCAAACCGTTTTACTACCAGCATCCAGAGAGGGACATCAGAGACGCCAACATCTGCCAGCGTGAGTTCACGGCCAGTTTTACTCTAACAAACCGGTGGAGGCCAACAGATCACTGCCTGCCGCTCCACCAATTATTCTAAGGGTCTTTTTTAGTGTCAGTTTGTAAACCGTCGTTATTTTACTGGTGCCAGGCTAAAAGTTAAAAGCATCTACCCAAAACTTCCATCAAGGTTGTTTTTTACAGCTCTTTTGATCATCGTCTTTGTTCTTTGAGGACTTTTTGTCCATGTTTGCTTTCACATCAACAAAGAAACTGAATTGTTGGCAGTTTTCTGAGGAAGCTTGCGTTTCACGATGACACGGGGAGACATGGATAGGAGGTTGTTTTGTCAGCAGGAAGCAGATTAAACGCTGAAATTGAGACTAAACATGGAGGAGGAGGGTTTTTGATGTGACACATGAAGGTTTGTGGTTTCCCTCAGGCTCAGACCTGCCCTCCTCACAGAGGATCAAGTCAACTTAGCTCGCACATCCCTCTCTGAGGGCTGAATAAGCAGCACCTTCTGTTATTATTGCCACTGCATTTCTTTATTTAAAGTAGCAAAGGATTGTGGGTGATGTGACTATAACGTTGTAGCGAGTCGGAGTTAAAATATGTTCGCTAGAGTGGGATTTTCACGGCATGTTCTGCACCACATCTCTGTGCGTTCATCATTTGTTTGAAGCCAGCTCACCTCCTGCAACCACTTTTCCGAGAATACGCACTTCTTTTGCAGTTCGGACTCCTTCTGACATTTCTTTGGAGGTGGAGGAACACCAAAGTAATTGCTTAAAGGAGCTTGCTTCTTCAACATCTTTAAGAGTTCTAAACAAATGTCTGTCCTCCTCCAGAAAATGTTATGTACGCAAACACGCATTGCAACTTCTTATCTGGTGCGCGTCTTTTATTTTGACAGCGAATGCGCAACTGCGGACCACTTATGTGCACCCCTGATTATAAAATGCTTCAACATAGTGAGACTGACACAACTGCGTCTCGGCTGGTGGTGGCGCTGTAGAGAAGCTACCACCAGTATGTGGTGAGTATGTGACTCATGTCCTCGTCTGTCGGTGGATCCGTGTCACAGTCTCACACCTAAACACGCCCTGTTCATAAAGTCGCTCCTGTGGTTCTGGTTAAACTGGCTAAACGTCCTGTTTCTGCAGCCTGTGACTGCGACCCCGTGGGCTGTCTGAACGGAGGACTCTGCGACAGCACAACGGACGTCCGAGCTGGGCTGATCGCCGGTCAGTGCCGCTGTAAAGCAAACGTGGAGGGAGAACGCTGCGAGCGCTGCAAGCCGGCGCATTTCGGGCTGAGCGACGAGCCCGAAGGCTGCAAAGGTACGAAACGTAACTAAACACCTGCAGGACCAGCTGACACCAGATTACCCAGAACTCCCACACAGACGCCTCACGCTGTAAAGCACCTCGAGGAGGCGTGGCTGGGACTTAACATTGTTGTTATGAATGAAGCTGCGTTGCCTTGGTGATGTACTTTTGTGTGTTACTGTGTTGGGCAGCTTGTACCTGCAGTCCGCTGGGAACTCTTCCTGGAGGAAACCCCTGTGACAGAGAAACAGGAAGTTGTTTCTGTAAACGTCTGGTGACCGGGCGAGACTGTGACCAGTGTGTGGTGAGAAACCCATTGAGACCATTCATTCTGGTTAGACTGGAGTCAGACCAGCAGCAGAAGGAACATTTGTGTCGTCTCACGCCTCACTCTCAGCTCCTGTCTCTGTAAGGCTGCTCTGTTTTCTGATTGGCTGGTTTCCACAAGTTGAATCTGTCACAGAGGCTCTGAAAACAAACTGGAAATCTTCTAAAGAAATATCCTGTTTACACTGCAGTGAGTGCGACAGGATTAAGAAGGACCAGTTCTTCTTCATATTAAACAAAACTTCGAGTAATGAGGGAACAATATGTTATACAGAGCTGCTCCAGTCCAGTTAGAGGATAACCAGTTCACACCAGCTACAAAAGCCCTTAAAGGCGGCTGGCTTTGAACATGGGAGGGATGTTTTATGCTGCAGAGCCTTCGTTCTGAAACCACATTCATGCTCTCCATGAGGTCATCGGGTAAATGTTTGCTTTTGGCTCTCTGCTGTTGTACAGTCAGCCTGAGCTTTGAGCGCTCCGACATTTACCCCGATGTAAACAGAAGGCACATGGCAGGAAGTGAGGCACACACACACACAGAGATCAGTCTTGTTTAATGAGATTTATACAAAACACACTATACATCACATTAGTGCAGATAGACGACTGTAAACTGTGTGGGAGTAACGAATCAGATGTGTGTGTGTGTGTGTGTGTGTGTGTGTGTCCCCATTTCCAGCCTGAACACTGGGGTCTCAGTAATGACATGGATGGCTGCAGACCATGTGATTGCGACCTCGGAGGCGCCATCAACAATCAGTGAGTTCAGTAATATGTCACATTTGCTCTGTCGGGAGTTGAACCATCAATTTTATTTTGTTGTGATGTTTGTACTTCCTGTCTGCGTGCAGGTGTGATCACATGACTGGTCAGTGCGTCTGCAGAGATCACATGTTCGGCCGCCGCTGCGATCAGGTGGAGTCTGGATTCTACTTCATCGCTCTGGATCACTACACCTACGAGGCTGAGGATGCAAATTTTGGACCTGTGAGTGTCCTTTCAGTCTCTGATCTTTGACCTCAGAGTGAGGGTTACAGGGCGGCTGTTACAGGTGGACCTGCAGTCTGTGAGGATTTGTTTCTCCTCCTGTTTGCTCACACATTTCATCTCCATGTCGGTTCAGCAGGATTATGTGAGGTGTTGAGGGTATTCATCAGCTTTGCGTCTGCATCTCATTTTGTAGGGAGTGACGGTGGTCCAGAGACCACACCCTCAGGACCGTAGTCCCACCTGGACAGGCATCGGGCTAGCCAATGTACCAGAGGGGGCCTTCTTGGAGTTCACTGTAGACAACGTCCCTCACTCAATGGAATATGACATCCTGATCCGCTACGAGCCGCAAGTATGAGTCTGCCATTTAAAGTGTGCGTTGTCATGTCCCAAATCAGTGGGAGAATTTTGGCACTTGCCGTTTTTCTCGTTGTTGTAGCCTTTGTTGACCCGTGCTCCTGCCTCATCTGTTAGCCTGAAAAAGAAAACATAAACGTACATGTGCCTGCTTATTTATGTGCACAGAGGTAACATCTGTGGTGTGTGTGTCGGCTTTTGCAGCTGCCGGATGTGTGGGAGGAGGTTCTGATGGCGGTGATGAGACCCAGACCGATCCAGCCGGACAGTCGCTGCATCAACACGGTGCCCGACGACGACAACCAGATGATCTCGCTTCACCCGAGTTCACGGTCAGGAGAGAAGTTTCTAAATCATGACAAGTTTTCGACAAGAACCCAGTCGAAGTGTGAAATATAAGAGCACCGACCGGTTCCTGCAAGCGTTATCCCTTCTACAATCAGCTGATCTCAGCTCATCGTCCTGTCACGCTGACCCCCTGCGTGGCCTTTGTCTATCTGCTTATCTCGCCTTGCTGGTGTTTCAGTATCTAACCCGATCTCACCTGTCTCTACAGGTACGTGGTTCTTCCCAGACCAGTTTGTTTTGAATCGGGTCTGAACTACACAATCCGCCTCAGCCTGCCACTGTACGCTACCTTTGGGGATGTCCAGGTTCCGTATACGCTGATCGACTCGGTGAGCATGCTCAGATCTGACTTCAGGAAGTAGAGCATGAAGTCACAGTCAGTTTGTTCAGCACAGATCAAAACCACATTGAGCTAGCTTGGCCACAGGAAGTGAAACATGCTCATTCCTGACCTGTTTACTCGGGACTTTTCTCAGATCGTCCTGATGCCTCACTGTAAGAACCTGGAGATATTCACAGGCTCAGAGGGCGGGGACTCGGGCGGGAATGTCGCCTGGGAGACTTTCCAGCGTTATCGGTGCCTGGAGAACAGCCAGAGCGTCATCAAGACTCCGATGACTGACATCTGCAAAAACTTCATCTTCAGCATCTCCGCCATGTTGCACCAGGGAGCTAAAGGTAGCGCAGCTTAGCACTGTGACTTGACCTTAATAACCTCGCTTCCTGGTGGGAGTTTAAAAGAAAAGGGCTGCTTGTGACACGCTCAGGGCTTAGAGCTTAGGGTAGTGTCTGTATTTATGGTGATTTAGGAGGGGGGGGGGTTTCCTCGCGGAAACAAACCTCCCAGAAAAATCAGAGAGGGTCAGGAAGAGAAGGGGAAAATATTTCTGCTGGACAGGAAGGACTCCAGGAAGGAGGAACCCAGAATCAGATTCAGAGAAATTTTCGAACATTAAAGTTTAAAATCTGAAACAAACACCTCTTCCTCATTCCAACGCTGACCTTTGATCCCTCACATCTTCATCCCCTTCCCTCCTCCCCTGCTTCACGTTAATCTCTGTCACTCATCCTCTCACCATCGCCTTAGGCTTCACTTCCTCAACAGGACCCGGCAGGTTTCTCCTCCTCCACATTCCTCGCAGTCATAAATCTGTTGTCACCGAGGCTTTAGCATCTTCTCGTTAATCTGACGTGTCTCCTTGTCTGATGCCATTTCCCAGAATGCCATTGTGACCCTCAGGGCTCGCTCAGCACCGTGTGCGACCCCCATGGTGGGCAGTGTGAGTGCCGCCCCAATGTGGTTGGCAGGAACTGTGACAGGTGTTCTCCGTCCACATTCCAGTTTGGACCCAACGGCTGCCGAGGTCAGAACCACCTCCGTCTATAATCAATCAAAAATGTGTTTACAATCAGCGCTGAAGCTTTATTGACGCTGACCTCGTCGTGTGTGGGCATGTCTTTCAGTGTGTGGGTGCGACCCTCAGGGTTCTCTCAGTGTGTTCTGCGATCAGTTGACCGGACAGTGTTCCTGTGTTTCGGGCGCGTACAGTCGGCAGTGCGACCGCTGTCTGCCGGGTCACTGGGCTTTCCCCACCTGCCGCCCCTGCTCCTGTAACGGTCACGCCGATGTCTGCGACCCCGACAGCGGCCGCTGCATCGACTGCCGGGACCACACGATGGGACGTGCCTGTGACAGGTAACTTACCCACCGTCCATCAGCCAATCGCCGTTGGGTTTATTTAGTAGGATGATAAGATAAGATGAATGTGTGTGTGAATGGGTGAATGACTGAATGTAGTGTAAAGCTCTTTGGGGTCCTTAGGGACTGAGTAAAGCACTATACAAATGCAGGCCAGGCCATAAGATGACCTTTATTAGTCCCACAGGTGGGAAATTTGTTGATGCAATCGGCGCTCTTGTCTCTTTTTCAGGTGTCTGGATGGTTACTATGGTGACCCAACACTGGGGTCAGGTGACCACTGTCGTCCCTGCATGTGTCCTGACGGCCCCGGCAGCCCGCGGCAGTTTGCAGGAAGTTGTTACCGCAGCGATGACTCCCAGCAGGTCACCTGCGTCTGCAACACAGGATACAAAGGTGAGAAATTTATTTACACAGACACTGACACAGAGGTAAGACCTCATCACAGATATTTAGATGCAGATGCTTTGTCCAGCCGCCATGTTGTTCTGGTTGAGGTGGGGCTTCTGGAGTGGTTGTAGCTGAGGAGCAGGTCACCTGGTCTTACTCAGAGGTTGGTGGTTCAATCGCTGGCTGCTCCAGCCTGCCTGCCAAATATCCGTGGGCTAACCCCAAGTTGCTCTGCGATGCATCCAGTATGAATTGGTGTGTCAATGTTATGCTACCTGTCTTTATAAGAACCATTTACCTGTCCTCTGGAGGTACTCGCTGTGATGAGTGCTCGCCTGGTTACTATGGAAACCCTGAGGAGGTGGGTGGACAGTGTCAGCCGTGTCAGTGCAACAACAACATTGATATGCTGGACCCCGAATCGTGCGATGCCCGGAACGGCAAGTGTCTGCGCTGCCTGTACCACAGCGAGGGTGCCGCCTGCCAGAGCTGCACGCTGGGTTACTATGGCAACGCCCTACTCCAGGACTGCAGGAGTAAGTATGCTGGGGTTACCATGGTAACCACATTCACAGAATCAGGCGAACGATTGTCGCTGAACCTCAAGGGTTGTGTTCCCGCAGAGTGCGTTTGTAACCGGCTCGGCAGCGTTCCCTCCAGCTGCCCGTCCTCCGAGTGTCACTGTGACCGCAGCAGCGGTCAGTGTCACTGTCTATCCAATGTGGTTGGGCAGCATTGCGACCGCTGCGCGCCTGACACCTGGAATATGGCGACGGGCATCGGTTGTCAGACCTGTGACTGTGACCCCAAACACTCGTACAGGACGTCCTGCAACGAGGTGAGCAACCCCAGGTGATTAATGACCGAAAGTCCTCGAGGTGAAAACAAATGTTGTATTTCATGAAAGGTTTGTCGTGTGAGCTTTATAAACGCAGATCTGATGGAACTGTACTTCTGTGGTCCGTCAGACCGCACGTCTGACTATAGTTTGTTTGTCCACAGATCAGCGGTCAGTGTTCCTGCCACACCGGCTTCGGAGGAAGAACGTGCAGCGAGTGTAAAGAACTGTTCTGGGGAGACCCAGAGATCAAATGTCACGGTAGGCTTACCGTGCCGTGTGCTCATGAGACGGCGTAATAAATGTGATGGTGTATTATAAAATAAAGTGGAGTCTTTTGAATTGTCAGTGAAGCTCTGAGACCTGGAAGAGACTCCCGATCTGTCAGGCCCCGAGTCAGAATCCGGTCAGAGTTTCAGTGCAGAGTCTGTGACTCGTTTCTGACTGAGATCAAACTGCAGACGCTTTTATCGTGGGATCCTTTCAGCTCCCAGCATCCTCGGCTGCTGCAGCTCAAATTAAATCCAGATGTTTTGAGGCCCAGCTGCCACAGAGATGGGACCAGTCTGTCCGTCTCAACCTCCAGATGTCCACAAAGAGGCTTTGTTCAGTAAAGCTGAAGGTCAGGAGGAGGAGGTCTCACAGAAACAGTAATGAGGAGAAGAGGGGAAGAAAAACAGGATCAAAACACGATCAGTCACTCTTTGGGCGTTTATCAATATGCGTACTTGTGCGTACTTGCGTTCTCGTGTACTCGTGATACGTCATCAGTCGGAGACCAAGTACTGTTCCAATTCGAAGTACGCATCAAGCCGAGAACGCGAAAAAGTCCCGGATGTGTTCTCGATCCGCCCGTTTTATCGAGCATGCATCGGTGTGGACTTGGGACAGCTATATATCCCAGAATGCATTTCGTCCAAAACTCAACAGCGGACTCCCGGCACATCGTTTTCAACCCCCCGCTCGCGGACTTTTCACTACTCAGGTTAAAGAAACCCCAGCAGCTGTCTATAGTATTGAGTGTCCACTAGAATAGAAATAAAAGCGTTCTAACATCTCACCTGCTTGTTTTTATTAAGGTATGTACACGTATGTACATATACACTATTTTTATTAATAGAGGTTTCACTACTGAGGTTAAAAATGATATATAAGTCACTTAGATCACTTCTAAATGTTAATGTTTGGTTTATTTCAGTGTTTTATTTGTTCCTGAGTAAACCGGTTTGGCTGTGATTACAGTTAAGCTTCATAACATGTTACTCACAGTTAAATTAGGAGGGGACGGCAGTAAAACCTCCGGACCTGTGACATCATCACGTACGCAGGTGTTCCAATTGTACATATCGCGAGTCCGTGCTCGTGTTCTCGGCGGGTACGTACTCCCGTGCGTTCTCGGCCAGTACGTACTCACCGAGAACGCGAGTACGTACTCGCGTACTTGGGCATTGATAAACGGCCTTTGTCTTTTATTAGTTCACATGAGAGAGTAGCGCCCTCTGCTGGAGATGAGTTAAACAGCAGTTTAGACGCTGTGTCTCCTTCAGGTTCTTGAACTCATCTCCTGTCAGAGCCTTCGGACAGAGCTCCATGTCAGCCATCCAGACTAACCCTAAATCCTGTGTCTCTCTGGCCTTTGAGGTGAATCAAATTTAAAAAACAAAGACAAAAATCAGCCTTAATTTGTTGTTCCTGCAGCAGAAAAAAACTTCAGATGTTTGATTTGAGCCAGATGCTAAACAGATGTTCTTAATGTGCAAACAGAGGTGTGGTTGAACAGGAAGTCACAGTTTGTCAAATATATTCACTGTAAATGAAAAGTCAGCCTGTGTGCAGATTTACACCCTGTGGACTCTGAAGGTGCTGCATTCACAAGAAACTGTGTTGGAGTCAAGCGTGTTTTTGTGCTTGGGTGTGTCTCCTGTGGTCTGCCCTGCAGACTCTCATTGGTTATTGTCCTCGTCTCCTCAGCTTGTGACTGTGACCCTCGCGGGATCTCCGAGCAGCAGTGCAACAAAGTCAGCGGTCACTGCGTGTGCGTGGAGGGTGTGTCCGGGCCGCGCTGCGACACTTGCGCTCGCGGATTCTCGGGAACTTTCCCCAACTGCAGCCGCTGTCACAAGTGCTTCGCCGAGTGGGACAACATCATTGGCCAGCTGACCAATCAGACACACCGCTTGGTCAACAAGGTAAACGCCCTCAAAGCTAGCGGTGCCAACGGGCCGTACAGGAAGTCCATTGAGAGCATGGAGAGGAGCGTTGCCGACATCCAGGCCATCCTAGATGGGAATCCGGCATCACAACCGCTAACAGAGATCCAGGAGCTGCTGCAGGAGGCCAGGTAGGATTACATTTATTCTGATTAATCTGTTTCTCTCAGACTCAGTTACCAAAAAGGTCACGAACACCTTTTCTGAGTGAATTGATGCAGTGTGACAAAGTAACACCAGAAAGACAGATACACTCTTCGAGTGTCTGTCGACCACTCTGATGATCTCTAACCGTACTGATGAGACCTGAACATCAGCAGAGGTGATAAAAGTACAGACATTCTGTACTTAAGTAGAAGTACATATACTACTGTTAAAAAATACTGCAGTAAAAGGTGAAGTACTGTTTACCCTGTTTATGCTGTCTTTATATTAGATACTATAGAGCTGGTATGAATTCAGTCAGTGAGTCTCTGCTACACTTGATGGAAGCTAACTGTGACCATGAACCCACAGCCACTGTGCAGCAGTCACACTGTTCTTTACTTTAAACCCATCACAGTGCAGCAAACTCACCTGTTTATCCTGCACTAACCTGCAGTCTTTAAATAACACAGTTAGTCTGCCTCAGTTTGTTTAGCAGCAGCTTTATGAACAAACATCATGTGACATGTACAGATTTAGAGACATGAGGACTTCCATGTGAGCTTTAAATGAGCATCCTTCCTTTAGCTCTAAGCTCTTTCCTTTCTTTTCCTGAGCCTTTCTCCTACAAACTGTTAAACTTCATCAGTACTGATTGATTAACCCGTTTGAAGTGTGATTGTTTCCTGACTGTTGTCTATTTTCATGATTTCAGACACAGCAGCTGGAATTCGATCAGTTTTCTTCTCTTATGTGAGCTTATAATCGGCTATGTACCACAGGCCTTCAAGCTGGCTGTAGTTAAACCTTTACTTAAAAAGCATCTCTAGACCCAGCTGTCTTAGCTAATTATAGGCCAATCTCCAACCTTCCTTTCATATCAAACATCCTTGAAAGAGTAGTTGTCAAACAGCTAACAGATCATCTGCAGAGGAATGGCTTATTTGAAGAGTTTCAGTCAGGTTTCAGAGCTCATCACAGCACAGAAACAGCTTTAGTGAAGGTTGCAAATGATCTTCTTATGGCCTCTGACAGTGGACTCATCTCTGTGCTTGTCCTGCTAGACCTCAGTGCTGCGTTCGATACTGTTGACCATAATATCCTATTAGAGCGATTAGAACATGCTGTAGGTGTTACAGGTACTGCACTGCAGTGGTTTGTATCATATCTATCTAATAGACTCCAGTTTGTACATGTAAATGGAGAGTCCTCTTCACACACTAAGGTCAATTATGGAGTTCCACAGGGCTCAGTGCTAGGACCAATTCTGTGATAAGAGGCTGACGGCAGCTGTCCTGTTTTGTGTGGAAGTTTATCCTTTTCCAGATTAAAAGTGAAATAATCTAGAATATTGTGTCAATTAAATTAGGTTAATATTTAAAAATATAACAATAAAAACTTTTTTACAAGCCAGTAAAAATATACGTGGGTCATTAGGTCATAAGAACTCTTAATTTGGTCGAATCCCCACCACCTCTAATTTAAACTACATATGTGCTCTCAATCTCATCTCCTTAACGCTTGGGTTCTCAAAGTGTGGCCTGCGGGTCGTTAGTGGCCCGTTCAAACATTGTTTTTGGCCTGTGGACTTTGAACTCCTGTCAGCAGAGGGTGAGTGGCTTTCAGCCTCTCCTGTGCTGGTAAAGGCGTGTGGTGGTCTGCGGTTAGCACTTTGTCAGAGTGTTTTGGTGTTTTATGAGGAATCATTAAACTTGGTGGTCCAAAGATCCAAAAGCTGTTTGCTGAGAACACTATTGTTGCAACAACTCTGAGTGCTAAAGCAGCTCATGCTAACCTCTGACCTGTGTTTGTCTCTCAGTGACCTGATGGGAGCCCTGAGCCACACATTGAACCTTACTGAACAGACTGTGGTCCAGGTGGAGGACTTGGACTCTGCTGCAGGAACTAAACTGGACACTGTGATGTCAGCGGCACAGAAACTGGAGGGGACAGTCCAGGAGCTCCTGGACCAGGTCGAGTTCATCAAGAACTCCGACATCAGAGGTAAAGGGTTAAAGGTCACAGTGAAAATAGGTGGGCGAGGAAGTACTAAAATAGGTAGTAGAGGGATTTCAGAATTTAAATAAAGTTCCTTTCAGCTGATTTTGACTTTCTGTGTGTTGCTAGGGGCAACAGACAGCATCACTAAGTACTTCCTGCAGTCCCAGGAGGCCGAGGTCCAAGCCAACACCTCCACCATCGACAGCGGCAGCCCGGTTGAAGCCTCTGCTGCTCTACGGCAGCTCACAGAAGACAAACTGAACCAGACCCGAGAGGAGTTCTTGAAGAGACAGTCTGAGCATGCTCAAAAACTGGATGACCTGGCGGGAGAGCTGCAGAGTCTGGACCTAGCAGAACTCAGCAGCAAGGTGGGAGTGCAGCACCAGTCAGGTTGACAGAGTTCAGTGTAGTACTTTATTAAAACCAACACAGACGTTTGTTAGTTTCAGTATAAACGCATGAACACTGAGTGTTTTCTGTCCTGGTTCTGCCAGACCTGTGGCAGTCCATCTTTGGGTCAAGACGCATGCGGGTCTTCTTCCTGCGGTGGTCTGGGCTGCGTGAATCCTGAGGGCAGGGCCAGGTGTGGAGGAGAAGGCTGTAGTGGTGTGGTAGCAACAGCCAACAGTGTCCTGAGGAAGGCTCGGGACTCTGAACAGGAAATTGTCCATGCCATGGAGGAAGTGGAGAAGCTGTCTAAGATGGTGGGTGTGAGCACTGCTGCTCCCTGTGTTCAGGTCCAGGTGAGCTGTGGTGGGTTTTCTCACCTGAATTTTGTCCTCAGGTGTCAGAAGCAAAGCTACAGGCGGACAAGGCCAGGCTGAGTGCTCAGAACGTCCTGATGAAGACCAACAGGACCAAACAGAAAGTTGACCAGAGCAACGAGGAGCTGCGCAGCCTCATCAGACACATCAGAGACTTCCTCACACGTATGTCACTTCCTGTTTGTTTCAAATGTCTCTGTAGTTACGGTTACATCAGTTACCCGAGGGACAATCAGGAGAGATCTCCAGACCTCAGTTAAGGTATTTAGCGATTAGGTTCTGATGACCCATCGAAGCAGAGTGGCATGCCAGCGGTGACAGGGACCCCGTAGAGTCTAGACAATGGTGGTGGAGATGAAGATAGAGTCTTGGATGGCGCCTGAGCAACATGGGAGAGGGTTAGGGGGGTGGGTTGCACGAAGGTGTCTGCAAGAAAGACCGATGAGCAGTGAGACTGAAAGTGGAGTCCAGGCTGACTAGACTACAGATGACTGGACTAGACCGGTAACGTTGTATCAGTGTGAGAAAATTATGTAATCTTAGATTAGCCACCAAACACCAAAAGCAAACAGATGTGTGACTACAGATCTTCCTTAATGAACTTAACCATAAGCTTCTTTTTATGAATGTCATGTCTGATGGTGACCATTATGCTCCCCGCCCTCTTCTCCTGAATGGAACGTGTTTTTATTTCAGGAAAAACTGAATTAATGAGACTCTGTTTTTCCTGAATCATTATTAAACAGCTTTCATTTCAAAAGCAAAGATCACAGATTTGTTTCATGTTGAAAAAACAGCCCTCTTACATAATATTAGCAGGCTTCTTACTACAGTCTGCTCAACCATCACATGACATTATGGATAATAATTAATTCAGGTTACAACCGACACCTGGATCCGAAGCTGCTTCCAGTGCTTCACACAACCAAAACTCCCTAAGTGATGGAAAAGCAAAACAATGTTGATTTTTGTTCCTGTATTACTGCAGGTCTCATAGATCCTGTTTAACAAACATAAACTCAGAAGCTCTCTGTCTGTCTGTGCAGCAGCATTAAAGGATCCTAGATCATGTAGTGTACATGAAATCATCAGAAACTAAACCATCTACTCTTATGTGTCTGGGACACTCTCAGAGGCCAACATGCTCACAGACTCGTTCCTTCGTGTCATCTGCTGCGTACGACTCGTTAAAGAAACCACACCATAAGAACCTGCGTAGTGTAAGCTAATGAACGCAGAAATTATTTCTGATAACTGGTTTCTGATAACTTGATGAGTTTTCAGATACAGTTGGATAAACTGAGAACAATTTCAGGTATTTATTTTCATTGATAGGAGATTAAAAGTTCTTTTTAAAGAGGCTGGCTGCAGATGAACTGACTGTATTTGTGGCACTTCAGAGGATGCTGCAGATCTTGAGAGCATCGAACTTGTGGCAAACGAGGTTCTGGCCATGCAGATGCCAACCACGCCGGCTCAGCTGCAGAACCTGACCGACGAGATCCGGCAGAAAGTGGGAGAACTGGGACATGTGGAAAACATCCTGCAGGAAAGTGCCGATGACATCCAGAGGGCCGAGAAGCTGCTGGACGAGGCTCGCCAAGCTAGGTGAGGTTTACCTGCCCATCAGTAATGTTTGCCTGGTTTGCTTTAGCTTCAGGGGATGATATCTTACAAGTTCTCCAGACTGAAATCTGTCTTTCTTTCAGAAGGGATGAATATTGTTGCAGCTCAACAGGATGCTTTTGGTAGCCATTAACAAGCTTCTGTCTGATATCTGAATTCATTCGTTCATAGTGTGGCTTCCTGGCACGGACCAGGCCTTTAAGCATAGTCCACACACTGATCCTGGGTGGTTCTTAGCCATTTTTCTCTCTTCTGTGACAACTTGGATCTTCTCCCAGACCTCTGAAAATCAGAGGTCTGGAAGAAGATCCAAAAACAAGAAGATCCAAAAACAAGTTTTTCCGATATGTGACGTTGTTTGAAATGATTATCTTGGAATATGCAGTTATTACCTCCGCCAAGCAGTTATGTTTTGGGTAGCGTTTGCATGTAACCCATTCGTGACTGTAATGGGTGAATGGGTGAACCTTCTGCCCACAGCTGTACGCGTTTC
The DNA here is from genome assembly GCF_001858045.2 of Oreochromis niloticus. Lineage (NCBI taxonomy): Eukaryota > Metazoa > Chordata > Actinopteri > Cichliformes > Cichlidae > Oreochromis > Oreochromis niloticus. Next base: position 1,587,146 of record NC_031972.2, on the reverse strand, counting down.
TCTGCTCACACACAGCTACATTTGCTTTCCTTCCTTTAACCAGCGGCTTCTGAGATGAAGAATCTCTTCTGTGTCAATGCCCTGAGCTGACACGTGTAAGATGGCCCAGCTGGGTTCTAGCCAGGAGTCTCTGTGGGGCAGCAGTGCTAACCACTGAGCTACTTCACCGTGGCTGCATTTAGCTACGTGCCGTGAATTAAAGCGAACCTGCCTACCTTCATGTCCTGTCGGCCATGGACATGTCAAATTTATTGATTAAAAGACCTGAACGTAGGGATGGGAATGGAGAATTGGTTCCCAGTAGTCCAATTCCTTGTTCCTATCGATTACGCTTATTGGGTCTTGCAGCCTCGCTACAATCAGCTGATTTCAGTTTGTGTGTCAGAGGAAAATAATGGCGCCGTCTCCCGCGGCGACATGACTTTTATTTTTATTGCATTAAAGGGTGAGAGCGTGATGGTAAAGTGGAGACTTCTCCTGGACAGAAACAGCTCCATTATGATGCTAACAGACTTCAGCTCTTTGCACAGACAGCATGCTAACACTAAGCTAGCCAAGAACCCAGAGTGATGCTAAAGCTGAGTGTATGCAGACCTCAGCCCAGCAGCCAGAGCCTGAACTTCAACAGGTAACAAACTGATGAGCAGTCAGGCTGCAGCCTCTACCTTCTACAGTAGAATCACCATGACGACCGCTGTGTTCATACCTGAACACTAAGAGAAAGATGAAGTGTGTCCTCATCAGGACAGGCTTTGTGTCAGTGTGTGGGGCTGTAGCCTCAGGTTTACAGTGTTAAATGATGAGACGATGAGTTTCAGTTTATTTTACAGAGAAAGTTGAAAATAATGTAACAAATTTCTTTCTCCTGGGTGTAACTAAGTAACGTACTGCCTTACTTTAAAGAAAAGTGTTCTGTGTAATATGTGCAATAATTACTTTGTTGAGTAACGACGCTGATCACAACAAACACCTCCAACATGCACAAAAATGTGACCCGCAGCAGGCAGTGTATGTGGTCACACATCACAGTGAATGTGCATGGGTGTAACGTCTTTGATAGGCTGCTTAGAGATGGTGGAGCCAATGAGAATCAATGGGAATCGAAAAGATAAGTGATATTGATAATGGAACTGGAATCACTAAGTTAAGGTGCCCTGGCCTACCTGAAAGTCTCACCTGTCCACTGAACCTGATGAGTTGTCTTCCTGCATTCCTCAGCGAGGAGGCACGTGATGTCAGAGACTCTGTGGAGAAAGTGAAGCAAGCACTGGAAGAAGCTCAGAGAGCTAAGACGGCCGCCAGCAGTGCCATCCAGCAGGCCACCGCCAACATCCACAACACCAGCCACCTGTTGTCCTCTGTCAGTCTCACGGTTACTTCATGTTTACTGCACACGGCTATTTCCTATCAGAAACATGCAGGTAACACATCAAATGCCCGTGTTGTGTTCAGGTGGAGTCGGAGACGGCAGATGCTGAGCTAAAGCTTTCAAATGCCACCCAGAGGCTGCAGAAGCTCGAACAGGATGTGATGCTGCTGAAGGACAAAGCTGCGAACGTTACTCTTAGTGCCAAACTGACCAATCAGGAATCAGTGAGCATCAGAAGCATGGCAGAGGAGCTGAAGAAGGTGAGCTCACCTTTCTGATCATTAGAGGCTTTCAGGTCAGTCTGTTTCCTTTGTAAAATAGGTGTTTGTGTTAGGAGCTGGACGGGGAGCTGAAGGAGAAGTACGCCATCGTGGAGCAGCTTATTGGTCAGAAGACGGGAGGCATGGTTGATGCCAAGAAGAGGGCACAGTCACTTCAGCAGGAAGCCAAAGAGCTGCTGCTGCAGGCCAGTGACAAGCTGCAGCTGCTGAAAGGTGACATCACACTGTCCTCCCACAGAAAATGTTTCAAGCTGAGGAGGCGGGACTTCCCTTCACGCATGCTCTTCCCATTTCAGATTTGGAGAAGTCTTATGAAGACAATGAGCGTGCTCTGGAGCAGAAGGCGGAGCAGCTGGTGGAGCTGGAGGCAGCAGTGAAGGGGCTGCTGCAGGAGATCAGCCACAAGGTGACCGTCTACAGCACCTGCGTGTTCTAGGATCAAAGGTGACTGAACGTCTCACCAGCAGCCAATCGGAGACAAGAACTGCTCCACTTGTATTTTCCTCTATAGTTTTTACTTCCATGTTTAATCCTCGTGTTAATCTCAATAAAAAGATCAAATCAGACTCAGTTTGCTGCTCATTTATTTCGAATACAAAAACATATTGATTGTAACTACCCCTGTGTTTATGAGCCATCGCCCTTTCACTTTGTCTTTACCTCCAACTTTTTAGCTGCAACCAGGAACAAAGAGTCCAACAGCAGCAACAATCCCACCACGGTTTCTCCAGAAATTACATAGTTGGGTTTTTTTCCTGTGGCTATCACAATAGGAAAGTATGCAGTGAACTTTTTTTAATAATTTTGTCACAGTTATGAAATTTATTATGAAAATCGTGGAAAATGTCAGCAACTGTTTGATGGAGACATAGTTTGATGTTTAGGATGAAACACAACAAGCAGCAATAAGCAGAGGTGGGACCAAGTCATTGTTTTGCAAGTCTCAAGTAAGTCCCAAGTCTTTATCCTCAAGTCACAAGTCAAGTCTCAAGTAAAGTCAAGCAAGTCAGAGTCAAGTCGCAAGTCAAGACAGACAACTTTCAAGTCAAGTCCCAAGTCCGAAACTTTGAATTTCAAGTCCTTTCAAGTCTTTTTTTTTAACCCTCTGGGGTCCCGGGTATAATTGGCCGTTCTTGACTACTTTTGATTTTACTTCTATATTTCACTTTTAAAATATGTTTTTCTTGCCTTGTTTGGTATCATTATTTACAGCACAACCTCAAATATCTGAAATTTGAGTTATTTTTTTCATTTTGGTATACTATATTAGCACAGTTGATCTAAATTCAGACAAAAAATTCAGAATCCGAGTAGAAAAAAGTTATATTTTTTTACATGTTTAACGAATCATTTTCATAACTTGAAATGCAAATAGAAATTGTACATTTCTAAAAATTATGCACAAGTTTTGCAAACAACAAAGTTATATGGTACTATTTACCTAAAAATGCAGCCAAGGCCTCAGGCGTTTTTTATATAACCATTTAAATCTATTTACAGAACAATCAGGTGTGCTGCATCAAATAAGAAGGCACACAAATTATTTGTGCCAGTCCAAAAAATGTAGTTTGTGTTCAGTATAAGACAGAGAACCCCACAGGCCTAAACCCTGCAGGTCTGACAACTGGACGTGCAACAGTCCAGTTTTCTATGTGGAGACAGCGTTTACACTGGAATCTGCCTTTGACAGCTTTTTTAGATCAAATATGAAATTCAGCAGTCTAACCGACACACAATACAAAACAATAACTACACAACAAACTAACTATAGCCTCCAAACACGCTAAACGTCACTAATGTCTCACATATGAAAACTCTCTCTCTCTCTTTCTTTCGCTCGCCCGCTTTCCGTCGCGGGTGTCACTCCTAAAAACTTCCCCTTCTCCCTAAACAACCAAATGTCACATGTTGCCTTATCATTTTTTTGATTGGCTGACATGGTAAACTCTAACACCAATAGGGAAGGGGTGTTTTTTCTTTTTCTTTTTTCACTCGCAAGTGGAGAGCGTATGCTAGGCTGTCTGTAGAAAACGCCGTTTTTGTCTAGCATCCCTGTTGAGAATAACCTTTGCAAATAAACAACAGCTAATAACAAGATCAAAATATTTTATTTGATGTATTGACATAAATGACAGAAGAAAAAGGCCATGTATAGCAGGACTACTCAATTACACACTAAGGTGGGCCAGATTTTCTAACCCAAAAAAAATTTCCCAGGCTCAGACATGCAAAAGTTAAACACGACCATACACTAATTGCAAATTAAACACAGTGATTTTGAATTGTGATGTGATGGTAAAATAAATATTTGTCAGTCTAAACTGGGTTAAATCTACGGGGTTAATGATGGGGAGGAGACGGAGAGAGACTGAGTACAGCTACAGAACCCACTTTCTGAAACGGACCCTGCTCACCATTCACCGACAATTCTGAGCTAACAAGTTGCATGTTATTCTTGGATGCGCTTGCAGGACCTGATTTAAAATAGCATGACAAACATATCATACCTGTTAAAGCCAAACAGTATCATCAACGTAGCCCGAAGAACATTTGCTAATAACATGAAGTTAGCTAAGTCAGCTACTTCATCGGAGCAAAAAAAAAAGAAAAAAAAAGCACCACCTACCGTTCTTTATGCAACTTCAAATGTCGGACAAAGTTGGAAGTTGTTCCATCTCCGTCTGTGATTCTCTTCTTGCATGTTTTGCATATTGCATTTCGTTTTTTGTTGACTACTTCGTAGTTTATGTACCCGAAAGAAATTACTCTTGGAAGCATTTTTGGCTCCAGCGTTTTTGTTCTTGTTTTTTTCAAATCTGGTTAATTTGATTGGCTGTGCTACAGCCCACGCTCACATACATACGGAGTGTGGTAAGAATGAATGAATGAATAAAGTGAATTAATGGTCCGCACTTTTTATATAATATGTATGTTAAATTTTAGATTTGGGTAAAATATCAAGTCTTTTCAAGTAAACAGGTTCAAGTCCAATTCAAGTCCCAAGTCACTGGTGTAAAAGTCCAAGTCAAGTCACAAGTCTTACAACCTTTTTTCAAGTCAAGTCTAAAGTCATAAAATTAATGACTCGAGTCTGACTCGAGTCCAAGTCATGTGACTCGAGTCCACACCTCTGGCAATAAGTAGGTGATGAGGAATGTGAAGCCAAGAATGAGTTAAAAAAAGACAGAAATCTAACTGAAAGTGTGCCGAGTTTAGTCAGTCAGATGGGTTTTCAGGGGAGGGTGAAATCAGTAGAAAGAATGGCTCAGATGTTTTTATCCAAAGATGAACAGAGTTCTTATCAAACAACCAACAGCTTCATTCTTGTGTGTGTGTGTGTGTGTGTGTGTGTGTGTGTGTGTGTGTGTGTATGTGTGATAGAGAGACTGTTTCCAGGAAATCAGGATGTGGGAGTCTCTTTGGGAGAATATAGTTCCTACATCTGTTTCTTTGTGTGTGTCTTGTAACTAATGTGGGAGGAGCCATTAACAAACAGCTGGAGCAGAGAGCTGATCACTGAAAACAGACAGATTCAGACAGAGAGACAGACAGAGCTGTATCAGAGAGAGGTGGGACGCTGAAGACAGAAAAATGTCTTTTTTTGATTTCTGGAGCAGAACGAAGGAGAGAGGCGCGCTGCTGAGGAGAGCCAATCAGCTGAGGCTGAATCCGTCACAGCTGTAAGTCTGATTGTTAGGTCTAATTGTTGAATGTTGCCATTGTGTTTCTTAAATTTGTACAGTCTTAGTTCAAGCAGTATTATCAAAGCCATTCCTTTGATCCTGAGCACCTCTAACCACTTTGTGTTGGGGGAGGTTTTATTGTAGATACATTCTATCTGAAAGATCTGTTTCTTGTGTTGTAAGCTTCCTGCTTTTATGACCCTTTGGTCAGCAGGAGGTCTCACACACACACACACACACACACACATTCCTACTTACATATAAAAGTTCACACATATACATACAATGCCTTACGGTGTGTTCACACCGAACGCGATAGGCTCGAGCGAAAACGCCCCAAACGCCCCTAATTTGACGCGTGCACATTCGCACCTCAACGCGTGTCCAAGAAAAATCCATCGCGCGTCAAAATTGCATATTTTGACGCGCGTGAACCGGAAATGTGGGAGGGATGTGGGAGGAAGTTGTGCCAGACAGTATCTTTGCTAGATGGCAGCTGTCGAGCTAGCGTTTGAAGAGAGAGTCTCCCTCCTCTATTTACTGTGGAGAGCAGAGCAGCGGCGTTAAGGACGTCCTCGCCGTACCTGGGTCCATCAGGTCCTCCAGAGGCGTGAGCAGTTTGGTGAGTTTCACCACTTGCTCAAGGAGCTGCGCCTGGATGACGGCCGATTTCAGCGATATCACCGTCTTTCACTCGCCCAGTTTGAGGACCTGCTGTCCCTCGTCGGTCCCAGAATCGCCCGCCTAGACACCAACTACAGGCGCTCAATCCCACCTGCAGAGCGCCTGTCCATCTGCCTGAGGTTAGTAAAAGTGTTTAATATGGTAGTCCTTTATTGATACCTGTGCTAATATATGCTAAACCAGTGGTTCCCAAAGTGTGGGGCCCGCCCCCTAGGGGGGCGCAGAGCCATTGCGGGGGGGGGGGGGCGCAGAGCCATTGCGGGGGGGAGGGGGGGGGGGCGCGGTATGAAAAGGAAAAAAAAAGAAAGAAAAGAAAGCTTGGACACTGGTAGCATAATGGACAGATTTTTGACGGGGCTCCCACATAAACGCAAAGCAGGAGATGAAGCATCGCCAAATATGTTTCCAAACCAACTTCCTTCCAAGCCAAAGACTAGAAAATATGGTGAAGCATATCTTCCCTTTGGCTTCACCTGCACAAGTGCCAATTTTCCCCTGCAAAATTAGTTTCCCTGCGTCGGGAGCAGCGCTTGGCTCTCCAAATCACGGACAAACAGTATCCCACATTCTTGATTTTTAGTTCACAAACACTTCTTGTAATGACTAACTACTCCTGACATTTTGGACATGTTAGCTCTTTATGCGGTAAAGTTACAGTGGGATACAAATAATATCAGGCTGATCCTGCCGTAATTTGTTCCCCCGGTTCAAATCACGGACAAACAGTATCCCACAGCTGTTTATGTTTTTGAACCCATTTTGCACAGAGAGGCATTTTTTGAAAAATGTATTGACAGCAATGTTGAACATTATTACACAGGAAAAAAAACAACTACACGTAAAATAATTACACCGTGACGCCTCTGCCTTTCTAAATGCAGGGACAGTAACTGCGTGTGTGTATGTAAACGTGTAAAACCTGCAGATAGTCAGATTAACAGTAACAGTATTTTGTCTCTATCTGCCATTCTGCAATTCATCTCATGTAAACAATAACGTGGCGCACAGCGTGACGTGAAAAGAGGCACATACCTTTGACGTTGCGTGACGAACTCTGTAATCCTCGTCCACACATAAACGCAAAAAAGGAGTTTTAAATAATCTCCGTTTTCGGTGAATCGCAACGCCGTTTACGTGTTGACGAAAAGCCCAAACGCATAGAAACAGCTGTGTTTTCAAAAAATACCAGTGTAGGTGTGGACTTAGCGTAAAAGAGTTAGTAGTTTATTTTATTACTACCTGTAATTTATTGCCGTTTACTTGTATTTGCTTAATTGTTTACTAAATGTTTGAGGTGTGAAATAAACCGCAATGGAGTTTGTGCGGGGGGGGCGCGAACATTTTTCTTGTGAAAAAGGGGGGGCCTGGCAAAAAAAAGTTTGGGAACCACTGTGCTAAACTATCGTTTATACACTGCTAACATGGCTGTGGTATGCTAACAGTGAATGCCGTCGGTGTTTACTGATAGCAAACTGTGGTATGGAGACGACTGTTTATAATATTTCTAGTGATACTCGACAGTTCTCATCAAGTCCCGATTTAATTCGATTTATGCTGTTATCAGTGTTTGCAATGATAGCATGGCTGTGGTGTCATATCAATGTATGCTCTCAGTGTTTGCTGATATCAAACTGTGGTATGAGGACCACTGTTGGTAATCTTTGTAGTGATACTCACTCCTTTTTTTTTTTTTTTATTTAGACCTGGTTTAATTCTGGTATAGTTGAATATTTGTATATAATCCTTGCAGCTGTCAGACTCTATAACAGGGGTCAGCAGCCTTTCTTAAAACTGAGAGCTAGATAAAATTGTGAACAGTTTGGTTCATCTTTAGTTATATGGTTCTATCTAGCATATTCTATCTTGATAAGCTATGTCTTATCACAGGTTAATTTTTCAAAAATATTAACAATGATTTAAGCAAGGAAAGGGCTACATGTCAACATACAACTCTTTATTTCTATTAATGTCTTACTTCATTCCTACCTGATTGACATGTCTAGGAATTATGAGTGATTGGCTCACTGTAGTGGTAAAAGTTGTTACCAATCAAATTATGATATGGTAAAGTTAAAACAAAACACAACTGACTGTTTTATATTATATCTAATATATGTTATGTAATTATCCTTATAATTACAAAATGTTTTATGTAAGATTTATGTTTTGTAATTTAAATCTGACATCACAAAAGTGTTTTGGAATTTGAATAATGTACTTTGTAACTGCAGTACACATAATACTAATTTTGAACAATTTTGTCCAGGTTCCTTGCCACCGGGGACTCCTTCAGGACCATCGCGTTCAGTTTCAGAGTCGGTGTGTCCACAGTGTGCCAGATCACCCCCCAGGTAGCGACGGCGATCTGGGACTGTCTAGTGGACGACTTCATGGCTGTGCCTTCACCTGGAGACTGGCGGTCCATCACAGAGGGATTCCAGGAGCGCTGGAACTTCCCTCTCTGCTGCGGAGCTCTGGATGGGAAACACGTCCAGACAAAGGCACCCCATATATCACATAGGAGACACACACATTGATATACACGAAATATTTATTCCATTTCTTTTTTTGTGGTGCCCAAATTTATGCACCTGCTTGATTTTGTTTAAACAATTATTGCACACTTTTTGTAAATCCAGTAAACTTCTTTTCACTTCTCAAATATCACTGTGTGTCTCCTGTATGATATATTTAACTGACATTTTTTATTGTAACAACCAACGATTTATACAGGAAAATAATGGCTATTAACAAGGTTGCCCAAACTTTTGCATCCCACTGTATTAGTATATTCTGTCATTAGTATAATATGAAATAAATTCTACATGTGTCAAGTCGTGTGCCAACATTTGCTGTGTAGTAGAACTGAGACATTAGTCATTATAAAAATTTATTTGAAATAATATTAAAATTCTCAAACAGAAAAACATTAAACATAAATATATAAAATATAAGTATTTACAGAGAGACAGGAATAAAAAGGACCCAGCTGCTCTCCAGAGCAGGAACAAGGCTGAGGAGGAAATGCTCCATTGGAGACTGGCGTGGCCTCTTCAGGGACACCAGAATGGCCAGCTCCACCGCCGATGGACCGTCCTGGGACCAGTCCCTCATCTGCCTCGGAGCTGTCCTCCTCTCTGGGCCTGTAAAACAGCACAAAACACAAAGAAATGAGAAGGTTGCTACTAGATTTTAATTTCAACATTGAAAAACAAACAAACAAACAAAACAGGATATAATCAGATTAGTAGTGATGGGTAGATGAGGCCTCGTGAAGCGTTTCAGCACATTCCCCAAACTGTATTGATACTGTGTCGACACAGTGTTGCTGTTTTGCTCCATACTGACACCTGCTGGACCTTAAATATCATTGCAGGAAACTTACTTGAGACTCACAACAGACACTGATTCAATGACCTAGTCATACTTGTACACTGTAAGGTATTGTACTTTCCATGGAATCATTTTATATCTTTTACATTTCAAATATTGTAGACATCTATAAAATATATTGTGAATGACACTAAGTGAAAATTAAAATGAAAGTATTGTGAATGTAATATTACTCATTTGACTCAGAGTTTATTATAAAATTCTATTCAGAAAAATAAGTTTATCCAATGTTTTTACATTCAGTCTGTTGCATTTTTTTGACACCATTTCCCCAGCTTTGGAAAACTCACAGGCACAGATGAAGCTGGGGTACACAAAAACTGTAAAGCCAGGTGGAAAAGGTTCAGATAAGATGTCTTCCTATTCCCCCAGTACGTTAAAGGATCCTCTGATCTTGGAATGTTTCTCTCCGACACTCTCCACAATACTAAGGGGTTGGCAGTCCCTTATAATAAAATTCAGGACTGCCTGGTCCAAAACAGTCTTCCTAGATGCTTGATTTCAAAATAATAAAACACATATTAATAAAAAAAAAAAAAAAAGATGATAAAGCTGTTCAGTGTCAATATAGGCCGACCTGTGTTCATTCTCGGTGTCTTTGTCTCCTCATTTTCATGTTTGGCTCTGTAATGCCTAAACACTGAGGAGGTGCTTTTGTTTGTGTAAGAAAGCTCCGCAGAACAGATGCGACATTTAACCTGCATAAAATGAAATAAATACTTTACACTTCAACTCACATTGCTGTTTTTCCTATTCTGATAGATTACACTGAAACAAAGACAGACAAACTATTACCTTATTTGCAGTTAAAAGATCAAAATGATCCCACACAGCAGAAACATTTCTTTTTCTTTCGGGCTCCATTTTGTTATGGAGAGATGTGTATTTTTTTTTTTTAATCTTTGCGAGAGTAATTTCGTGTTTTTTTTGGTGGCGACTCATTCCGTTGACAGATTCGGATGCGGTACTTTTTAAACACAGTTTGGCGCGTTGGCAATGAGCGATACAGCAGCTGTATCGATCACGTGACTTTTTCTTAAAGCGACGCACGCACCGATGCAGGCCTCGCTAGGTGAGCTTGATACATGCGTCGGTGCGTCAGTATTGCAGGACCCATCACTACAGATTAGTTGTAGATATTTAGTAAAGGTGATCACAAGGGAATCCCACCGAGTAAAAAGCTATCAGTGCTGCTGTACATCTGATGCTACAATTGCTTACCTGTGGGTGCAGGAGCAGGAGCTCAGGGACTGGGGAGCCAGGAGAAGCAACAGGGGATGCTCTGCTGCAGAATCAGCTGGTTCTATCAAGACAATATTAAATGTTAACAGGTTGAATACAATAATCATAGCGAAAGTATATACAGTGGTCCCTCATTTATTGCAGCAGGGGTTGTCAGAACAACTAGCCCCTCGCCACGCACTTTATACACTTTTTTCCCCACACGCATGAACATTAGTCACAGTTCTCACAAGTTGATTCTCAAAGTGCAAACCTTTGTAGATTGCAAAACGTAAAAGTATTATGCCGTGTTTTGTCTTCATCTGCCTGCCACTTTCGTGCGCCTTTTTCCCTCGCGGTGCAGGTGTCTATTTCCGAATGAGGGTCATAGTTATGAGTGATTTTGTGCTGTTTTATCTATTGGATGTGATGGTTATAAAAACAAAACATGATAAATTTGACAAGCACAGGAGACACAGCACGGAGGAGATTTGTCAGTCAGGCTGCAGAATGCAATGCTGTACTGTGCAAAAAAAAAAAAAAAAATCAGCGAAAAAGCGAGGCAGTGACGGATGAGCGGGACCACTGTGTGCTATTTATTAATAAACAAAATATATTCCTATATGACAACATGCATAAAAGCAGAACGGTATTTGTACATCAGTGGGAAAATAGCGGTGGCTTGCTAGCTTTTGTGCGGCTTCCTTGGGTCAGTGAAAAATGTAAAAAGAGAAATGAATGAACTTACCAGGTTGCCCGATCTCTTCACATATCTTCCTCCAAGCTCGGTCCTTTATATTCCTGTCTCGGTACAGAAAGCAGCTGGTGTCGTACAGCTCCGGGTTGTTTGCTATGGCGTTGATTAGCCTTCCCTCCATTGAAGAATGAAGGGCTTTGGTTTGATCTGCCCCTTTGACCTGGTTACAGCCACGTCACCAGGCTCCTGATTGGTTGACGCGGCGCGATTTGACGCTGGAGTTCAAATTTTTCCAACTCGAGTGGTAGAGGCGAAACACGCGTATGCACAAAATGCAACACAAAAACTCACGCGCGTGGTTTTTTCCGCGAGTCAAACGCGCCAGGCGCGGTACACTGACGCGCGTTTCACGCGCTTTGGCGTTTTCGTGACGCAAATCTGCTTCCGAATTTTCGCCGGACGCGCAATCACGTGTCATCGCGCTCTTTCCATTGACTTTACATGTAAACCTGACGCTCTGGCCGCCTCTATCGCGTTCGGTGTGAACACACTGTTAGAATGCCTTCTTCCACCAACCGGCCCCAGTATATGTCAGCTGTCAATTGTTCACAGTCTTGTAGCAAATACTGGTTCTTAGAATGTGTCCCCAGGCATGGGAACTGTTTTCCTCCCGGAAGTGTAACTGTTAATCCATCAGGTGAACACATGATAGTGGCTCCCAGTTTAATGAGCAGATCCCTGCCCATCAGATTCACAGGCACGTGAGGAGACACCACATATCTGTGCTTCAAAGTCTGCTTTCCCAGCTCTGTCAGGGCTGGATCGGTTACTGGCAGAGTCATTGCAACCCCAGAGAAACCCACCACACTCACCGTGTGATTGGAAAGTGTTGCACTGCTTGGTCTTTGTCTCGGCGTTGAGTAAGTCGCTCCAGTGTCCACCAGGAAGGTCATTTCAGTCCCTTCCATGGTCATCGACAACATAGGATCTGCCATTCCCATGCTGCCGGATCTCTCTGGGTCCCGTCAGTACTGCTCCTCCTCCCAGCCCCAGTCGGCCAGGGGATACTGAGCCACCGGCGCCATGCCTGGGTTTGGAGCTTGATGTCCCATTGCTTGGACTGCTCTGCCTGGAGGAGCTCCACGAGCCTGGGGTGGATAATATGTTTCTTGTTGCCTCGGTGTGGGACAGTTGCGAGCCCAGTGTCCTTGTCCTCCACGCCTTAGGCACGTGTAGGGGTCCAGCATAGGTCCCCCCAGACCACGACCTCTTGGTCCTCCCCTCCTGTATCCACCACGCCCTCTGTGCAACCTGCCAGCCACCTCAATTCCCCGTGGGTTGTCCTTGCCTTGGTCCATTGACGGGCCATCGGTCATCAGGATACAGACTTGGGTCCAAATCTGGCCAGTCGGGCCCAGGATCGCCCTGAGGCTTTGCCACCAACATTTTCTTAGCTCCCTCCTTACTTTCTTTTTTCTTTTCATTTACTTTGATCTTGGCCTCAGCCAGTTGCAATCTCAGCAGCTGCCCTTGCGCCTCCTCTAACTCCTTTTTCTTGTTGGTCACCTCATCCTGCTCCAGCTGAAGTCTGTGGATCAAATGTCTCTCCCATTTTGTAGAATTTGCAACCGCAAAGTCTGGATTCTTTTCTAGGTCAGCTCTCACTCGCTCTGGTAGACCTGCCAACACCGTTGAGCGAAACCACGCCCTATGCTCACCCCCCTGTCCTGGATGTTCTCCAGTCTGCACAATCCACTGTTCTTTTGCCTGCTCTATAAACTCTCTTGGAGTGTGTTCTGGGCTCCACACTATTTTAGGTGTGGTGCCAGTGTTGGGGGTCAGATACTTATCACGCACTGCATCAGCGAGAGCATTTCGCACCCTTTCATAGGGGACTTCATTTGCTGCACACGTAGTTCCTGCCATTTGTTCCACATCGGCTAGACCACCTCCTCTCATGACTTGCCCACCTACTGCTCTAAAATCACCCAAGGCCAACTCTTCTCCTTCTGTTAGACTGCGGAGCCTCCTCAGCCAAGCGGCTCCTCCCTCTGTGATCTGTGGTAGTTGCTTCACCAGCGCCTCCAGGTCTCTGATGTTATAGGGCTGATACACTGGTTCTCCCTTTAGCCCCTTCATCAAAGGCATAGAGAGTGGCAACCCATCTTCTGTGTCAAACTCCCCCTCCTCAGTCTGCAATGCAATGCTCTGCCTCCGGTTCTTCTCAAAGATCGACTGTCTTTCCTCTCTTTGTTCCCCCAGAGTCCTTCCAGAGCAAAGCGTCCTCAGACCCAAGTCAGCGTGAAACTTTGGGGCGAACCCTTCAATCCCCAAAGTCGACGCTTTCCGTGGTTTCCGTGATTTTCTGATCGACCTCGTAATGTCCTCCAATGCTTCGATCCTCTTTTCTACTATCCCCTCCTCCATTTCTTTCAACTTCTCTTCTAGCTTCATCATGGCTTCCCGGTTAGTAGACATTTTTCCGACAACCTCCCCCTGTCACTGATTTTCCTTAACATCGCCGGCATTTGGCCTCTGACAGGCCTTTTGCCCCTCCTTATGTGGCGAGCTCTGGAACTGCGGTCCAGGCGTATCCTCTTCTGAGGTCCATGAGTCCTGGGCTGCCACTTCCTGGCTGACCTGTTCTGTTATCGCCCGGTCTGCACTCTTATGAGCCTCAGGCTGAGCTTCTTCCAGAGCTCCTTCTGGGCTGAAGTGCGAAGGAGGAAACAAAGTCACACTCTGTGTAGTTATGCTACCTCGTGATGTCCCAGCTACTGGCTGAGACTGGGTCACCTCCGGTGTAGCTGCCACTGATTGAGGCTGCGTCACTCCTGTGTTGGCTCCCTCTGCCTGCCGGGTAGGAGTCAGTTGTCTGCTGTTTTCCTGAAAATCCACAATTCCTCCCTTCACTGTTCCTGTTATCCCCCCTGGCCCCCACACAGTACCACTCTCCAAAGTCAAAATTGGAAAAGCGTACGGGGGGGGGGGCAGCAGGCAGTTTTGTCAGGCTGGGATATCCAGACGTTGATGTCAATTCAGCCGTGGCTCCCTTCTGTCCCTCCTTTGCCGGCGGTGGTCCGGTCTCATCCACTTCCTCTTTCATCCACTGAGACACCCCCTGGCACACAATCATGAATTTACAGTACTTACCATGTTTTTCCTTCATCAGCTTCTTTTCTGCTTTCACTTTTCTCATAACAAATTTACTCTCACAGTTACTGCATCAACCAATTGCAAAGCTTAAAAATAAAAATAAAGCCCCTGTACACGCGCTTTTTATTCTTAGTACACTGTAAACCCGAATAAGTTACCAGAACTCAAAAAAATTGAGGCAATCGATTGCCTCAATTTTTTTGAGTTGATCAACTTAAAAGTCAAATTTTTCCAGAACATAAAAGTTTGGATTACATGGTACTTGTATCTTTTGAGAATGGTCAACTCAAATATGTGCAGTTAATATGACTTACAGTTTCAAGTTTACAAATTCAAAGGAATAAGTTCACAGAACTTATAAAAAATAAGTACACAACCACAACATTTTTATGTTAACAAAACTCAAATGTTTATTAGTTTGTGTTGTCATTATTTTAAGTACACATTGGTCAAATATGTTGACTACTTGATACTTAAAAACATGTGACTCAAAACTTAAAATTTTTGAGGCAATTGATTGCCTCAATTACACTGAGTATCGGTAACTTAATATGCAAAAGTCATAAACATCTGCCATTGAACAGTATCTTGTCTGCTCCCTTTTAGCACATTATGTTGAAATTAAATACATTTAAAAAAAAAAAATTAAATAAATTAAAAATAATTAACAAAAACATTTATAAATTAAAATAAGTAGGTAAGTAAATATAAATATATTATATATATATATAAATATAAATATATAAAATAAGTAAAAATTGTTTAGTCAGGAAAACTGAGTAATAAAAAATAATGCCAAATAATAATAAATAATATCAAAATGTGCCTTTGGCTCTCTGGCTAATATCTGAATAAGGCAACAGGGCAGCAATTTGAGTGAATTACAATGCTATTTGTTTTACATTAACCAGTATCAAACAGTGAAATTTAGGTCATCTTGCGCAGCCCACAATGTTTTAGAAATAGTATTACAAAAAACATTAAAACATACAAAACATTAGTGTTGCTTTGCATTATGTTAATGAGGACAAAGGCACGTTGTATAGTTTGGACCTATTGGCTGAACACCTGTCGAGTAATGCAATAACATTTTGAGGCATTTAGATAAAAGGAGAGAACTTTGAACTAGCCTTTTATAATGCTTTACCCTGCATCCTTCTTTCAGATGAGTTCCTACATAACCAAGTCATTCTTGAGGGTCTGTAACCTGGGTGACAGTTTACCACTTTCTAGACCAAGTAAAATCTTTTGAGTAAATTCTAAAGTGTTGGTCAGGGTTTTGGGGTAGCTGAGGTGAAGTGCATAGATCAGTCCAAACATTACCAGGAAGGCTTCACCAAATCTGGGGAGACTGACCACGGCATCACTTTCAATGACGACAGAGGTTTTCACAGGTTGGTAGTGAACTGGACTTGTCGTGTCATGGTCACTGATGACAGTGAAGAGGGCCACTTCAACACCATCAAGCTCCAACTCATCAGATTCGTCCTGAATGAATGAAAAAGAGATACTAATCACAATCTAACCCAAGAAATACAACAGACGACATATAATTTCTCATTTTACCAACTCCCGTTGAGATCCAATACCTCTTTTACAAGGGAGACCTGGGTCTCACTGTAAGAGGTGAAAAACAGAAGCGCCATGTTCTGCACACATAAATCAGCTAATTCACCAGAGAATCAAGTGGTGTGAGATAGACTGAAACTAAGCTAAAGGAAAAACACAGGAAAATGTTTTTCTAAACATCTTATCACTTTCAACAAAACACCAATTCAGTTCATTCGTAGTGAGGAGACAGAAAAGACCAGACATGGAAACCGTATGGGTAGACTAAACAAAGGTAAGTCCAAACAGTGCATCAAAATACATGTTTGTACTCTGATGCACTGTTTATATACACAGTAGTATCTGTTAGAAACTTAAGGACACTCACAGTGCAGGTTCTGAAAAATCCAGAGACATCCTCACGCAGATAGACAGGAAGGGCGTGGAGAACGGTAGTGCGCTTGGTGTGGATATCATGGATGTTCTATTGCCAGATAAAAACAGAATTGTATATACTGGTGAGTTTACTGAACAACAACAACAACAACAACAACAGTCAAATCAGAACATATGTCCACAAATAACCTGTTCACATCTTTAATACAGTCAGACAAATAGCAAACACAAAGTGGACTAATAGCAAAATTCAAAAAGCTCATTTAAATCACTGAACCTGTCCAATGTTCCACTGGTTCAACCTATGAAATGTGTAACAATCTATTATTACCTGTTCATCGTGAATTCTTAGAATTTCAGCCAGGGCATCTGCTGTCTTCCCAGTTTTGATGCCTTCTGTCTGAATAAGGTCATCAGTCGAGGAAGATGGCGGTCAAGTTCAGCGTAGAATGCATTGGGCAGGTTCTGATTTGTAATCCGCTGAAACTCTGCATACAACTACAGCAGAAGGACAATACAGTTCAATTTGAAGAATCTCGCACACCTTTATAAAGCAGCAAAAAGCAAAAAGCTGCCACATGAGTAAGAATTACAATTTTCATTTTAAAGAGAGCTGATCCATATTACCTCAGACTCCATTTTTAGAGCAGGCCAGAGGTCCAAGAGCTCCTTCACTGGTGGGCAGGACATCACTATGGTTTGTCTGCGCAGGGGAAATGTGGTCTCCATCAACTTTCTAATGAGGGGCAGGTTCTTCTCAGCCTTCTTGACTTCTTCAACAATTGCTTGCCTCAACTGGTCAAGGCTTGAAGGATCCTTTCCTTGGGGAAAGTTTGGTAGGAAGTTGACTTCTGCTCGCTTGGGTCTGTTAATGTTGGAATGTGAAGGTTCATTATCAGGATTACTTCTACTTCTTTTTTCAGCATTAACAGTGACCTCCTGACATCCAGCCCGTCTCATCTTGGTCCTATAATTGCCCATCATTTGTGCTATACCTACAATCCTTATATGGACATGTCACTGTTTCATGATTTTTCAAATGCTTTCTGAGATGACTGAAAAGGCCTGTTTCAGAAAAGGGTTGCTGAAATGTCCATAAAGGGCATTTAAATAACACAGGCCTTTGACTCTGCTCTGCACAACTGCTAAGTTGTCAATATCTTGACAAATGAGTACTCAGTGCATTAAGTGTCTGAAATGTACAAATGCAATCAGTGTAGAGGCATGGAAGAGGGCTGATTCGGGAATAGTGGCTGTGCTGCAGCCTGTAGTGTCTAAATAACTGTATTCTGGAGGTGAAGGAAGCTGCGCACAACTTACACTGCCAGATCATGTTGGAAACAAAACAGAACTCCTTATACTTACAACTTAATATAACAGTTAAGTTATATTAACAAGTTATAAATAATAACAATAAGTGAATTACTATTAGCTCACAAAGACATGGTCATGGACTACAGCTAACACTGCTTTAAAATGGCAACCTGTTTTCCTCAAAACAATTTGTTTTATATAAGAATCTATAGGTGGAAAATAGCATAAGTAAAGTTGGTTTATTAGTTAGTTTAACATATTTTTAAGACAACTCGAGAGAGAGCGAGAGAGGTGATTGGTAGAAGAATTCACAAACAAAATGAATTACCTGGTATCTTTATCACATCCCCAGTTCTCTTCCTTGACTCCGTATTAATTCTTGAAGCTGGAACAAAGAGATCCAAAGGCATAAACTGATGAACAATTAAAAAGCATCCAAACGGTGACAAATTATAAATACTTCCATTTATAATTTTTCCCTGTTAATGATCTTTTCATTTAATCCCCAAAGTGTGAATGCATCTCTAGTCAAGATACTAAAGCCATCGAGCAAATATTACAATACTGAAGACAAGCAGCAGCACTTGAACTTTAACGGCATGGTTAAATAAACAACAACGCCATTTCTACAAACTAAAGCGTTAATGATGAGAGGTTCCCCCAAACATGTTATTTGAAATTATTTAATGTGCACACACAGTTAATGTAAAAAATGTCAGGCTCCTCATCACTGCTTCTCTCTCCGAACGATTGTGGTTGTTTTGATTGACAGGTTTGTTTTTTAGGACCTTAGTGATCTAAGAGTGCCAATTGGTTGGCAGAAGTTGATTGACAAGTGATTCCACTAATTAGGCAAAGTGAGAGGAGACGATGCGTGCGCCGTGCTCTTTCATTGGCCCTCTAACTCTGGCTTGTGAACAACGTGGCTCGTCAGAGCAGGTGTATTAGAAGGATGAGTTTCCCGATCATTCTACGGCATAAAGTGACTGATATATATAAAAAACACCTATCGAGACCGTTGCTCAAACGCCTAATACACCTACACCACTTATTCGCACATATAGTTTAAAATATAGCGTTTTGTACGGTGGCCCCTAGAGGCAAAGCACGTACAAACTCCAAAACACTTGCAAACTCCAAAACACTTGCAAACTCCAAAGCACATGCAAAATCCAAAACACTTGCAAACTACAAAACACTTGCAAACTCTAAAACACTTGCAAACTACAAAACACTTGCAAACTACAAAACACTTGCAAACTACAAAACACTTGCAAACTCTAAAACACTTGCAAACTACAAAACACTTGCAAACTACAAAGCACATGCAAACTCCAAAACACTTGCAAACTACAAAACACTTGCAAACTCTAAAACACTTGCAAACTACAAAACACTTGCAAACTCTAAAACACTTGCAAACTACAAAACACTTGCAAACTCCAAAGCACATGCAAAATCCAAAACACTTGCAAACTCCAAAACACTTGCAAACTCTAAAACACTTGCAAACTCCAAAACACTCGCAAACTCCAAAACACTTGCAAACTCAAAAGCACATGCAAACCCCAAAACATAACGGAAGTGCTCCAGGACGCTAGGGGCAGTGTTGAGCTTTTGTTACCTAGTAACTACACAAGCCATGAAGTACCAATGACCGTCGCGCTTCCCAGGTTGCCTAGCAACCATGATACTAACCACTGGAAACGAGTCATACAACTTTGTTTGACAGAAATGAAGGAGAACATATTTTGTTCATTTGTTTGTACAAGAGCTTTGTGTGATTTGATAAGTATCTGAGGCTGAGACCACAGGACAGTAAAACATGATTTTTGGGCTTCATTTCTGTACTGAACAGTCATTTAAGATTAGCAAATTGTTATTTATTAACTAATGTTCTTTATGAGACTAAAGTCATATCACATTGGTAATGTAAATATAATATGGCCAATATTATAGTTATTATATTGATCATTATTAGCTATTGCGGCAGTTAACATGAACTCTGTGTTAAATACTGAGCTTACAGATTCAAGTTGTAGTTATTTGTATGTCTTATACCTTAAATCTCCACTCAAAGACAAATATCTTTGACAGTGTATATGTAGATGTATCATATATGAGACAAATGTTGTTCCTTCAGTATGTTGGCATTACTAAATTTGGCTCATTGCTTACATATATTTATAAAAAGAAAATGTACGAGCTGTGATAACTGTTTCTCATAAAATGAAGAGTAGACTGATATATTAAATATTCCTTTATTGGGTGAGAAAATCAGACCATGTCATAACTGCTTTAAGTCACACAGAATAGATATCAGAGCCTTAAACAGGCTGACTTCTGCTAAATGGGTCAAACTGGGCAGAAAGTCTACAAACACATAACATCCTTATAGAATATGGTGTAACACTATAGATCAACTTAGCTCAAAATATATAAAGCATATGAACAATTACAGCAATATGATGCAACAAACACAGCAGTGCTACTGATCCAAAATACTCAAAGCTTCATAGAACTGAAACAAACATTTATTTTTAGCTCCATTCTGCTGCTGATACATACTTTAGGTTTCTGAACATTAAACTTGTTGCTGCCTTTCATAGTGTGTAACTTGAAGGCCCTGAGTACTTTCTCCCACACTGAAAACACTGGAATGATAACATTATTTGAACATTACCTAATAAGACTGATTCAGGACAGACATTAGTGATGTTAAACTTTTCTAGCAGTCCTTCACAAACAGGGAACAGTCTGTCTATTCTCTCCATCTGTCAGCTGCTGCTGGCTCTTCCTCCTCCTCTTCCTCACACATGCTGAGTTTGTCCTGGTGGATCATCAGGGGTGCAAAGCCTCACAGATGATGTGCAGCAGTGGCTCCCTCAGTCTGTCCTCACTCTGGACACTTGCAGTTGTCACACATGGAAATCAAATGTGTGATAAGCTGCAGGATTCAAACACAAGTGTAACTTATAAACACATGTTCATACTTTTATTCCACAATCAGAGAGAAAGAAAAAGAGAGAGAGTGCAGGACAGACAGACAGGTGACAGTCTCAGGTGTACACACTGCTACAAAACAGTACAGAGAAGGAAGATTTAGTGTTTGCGTTATTGCGAGTGCTTAACAAGAAGAGTTCCAGATGGTCCAGTGGACACATGTGTGACTCCTGTGATTAAAGCATCTTTCTTTCAGCTTAACGAGTGAACCGTCAGCTCGTTCAAACACACCTTAAAGTCCGTTTGGCTCGACACCACCGAACAGAGGCAGCAATATAACATAGCTAACATTAACAGTGCAGTGAATCCTGCTTGTGTCGTGATATTCAGGACTGAAAACCGAGCAGCATCACTGACTTTCAGCTTGTTGTGTTTGTGGATACATGACTGACTTTAATTATCCATAAAATCCTCACATTCTCTGTAAGACTAAGGTCGACTAATATTTTTAAGTAATGGCTTTAAAACCAAGCTAATGTCACATAACTTTCCCAACATGTGGCCAACAGTATTGTTTTAATGTTCTTGATTATAAAAAACATTTGCGCATAAATAAGTGACATAATATTCAGCACTTACTTCTGAAAGTTTACTCTTCGGCCGCTCCGCTTCCGCCGTTTTTTCGG
Source organism: Oreochromis niloticus (assembly GCF_001858045.2). NCBI lineage: Eukaryota > Metazoa > Chordata > Actinopteri > Cichliformes > Cichlidae > Oreochromis > Oreochromis niloticus. The sequence continues at coordinate 1,565,775 of NC_031972.2, read as the reverse complement.
CAAAATTATCCACACCACCGCCGCACTATGAAATCTGGGGTATGTTGGGCCATGAAGGCTTCACCGACCCATCCTTAAAATTCAGGGAAATTAAGGACCGCATTTGAGGGCCGCAGTTGGAGCAGACTTTGAATTGGGACAGCCTTCGTCGTGTCGCTGTGACGTAATCGGCCTTAAAATGCTGCCTACAGCCCAAACCGGTACTTCATGGTTTGTGTAGTTACTAGGTAACAAAAGCTCAACACTGCCCCTAGCGTCCTGGAGCACTTCCGTTGTGTTTTGGGGTTTGCATGTGCTTTGGAGTTTGCAAGTGTTTTGGAGTTTGCAAGTGTTTTGTAGTTTGCAAGTGCTTTGGAGTTTGCAAGTGTTTTGGAGTTTGCAAATGCTTTGGAGTTTGCAAGTGTTTTGGAGTTTGCAAGTGCTTTGGAGTTTGGAAGTGTTTTGTAGTTTGCAAGTGTTTTGTAGTTTGCAAGTGTTTTGGAGTTTGCAAGTGTTTTGTAGTTTGCAAGTGTTTTGTAGTTTGCAAATGCTTTGGAGTTTGCAAGTGTGTTGTAGTTTGCAAGTGTTTTGTAGTTTGCAAATGCTTTGGAGTTTGCAAGTGTTTTGTAGTTTGCAAGTGTTTTGTAGTTTGCAAGTGTTTTGGATTTTGCAAGTGTTTTGGAGTTTGCAAGTGCTTTGGATTTTGCAAGTGTTTTGGAGTTTGCATGTGTTTTGGAGTTTGTACGTGCTTTGCCTCTAGGGGCCACCGTAGTTTTGAACAAGAAAATGGCTTGAAAGCACTCTCACTGCAGACAGGTATCTCCGCTGTGTAACTGCAGGGACAACGGGCTTGTTTGGACCCAACTATTCTGAGTCATGAGAGGGGGTTTCAAAATTTAGAGAGATTAAAACACTTTGTTTCAGACTAGGCGATCGGGCGCCACCTCTAGAACAAGTAGTATGTAACTTTTTAAACAGCCTGCGACCCTCATTACAACAACTTAATGCTAGCTCTGCAAGCGCAAAGTTTCCTTCAGGGAGAGCAGCAAAGCACATAAAAAACACGGACCCGACATTTCTGCTATTCTTTTCGACACGCACCCAAAATACAACTAAATATTCGTATTTTAACAATAAACTAATATCAAAATTGAAAACTTACTGTAAGTCCAGTGATGCTAGTTGCTGCCGTTAGGTCCAACTTTCTCCAGTCGTCCGTGTTGCCTCTTTGGTGCTGTTTCCCGCCCATATACCTTTACTTCTTCTGTTTCGTATTTTTTTCCAAATAGCGGTAAACGATCAGTGTATAATGCTCATTAGCGCCACCTTCCCCTTCGGAGGGTGAATCAGAGATTAACTCGGAATAAAAATTGATTCCTGCAGCTGCTTAACACTTACGGAAAAAAATAAAAAAAAATATATAGGATACATTGATAAGACAATGAATATTAAAATAAATACATTTTTTCTTCCACTAATGCATTTAAGACAATTTGATTTTACTTATTTGGTGAAACACTTTGAGATTTTATTGTATTTTAGCATGTGCTACATAAATTAAGTTTATTATTAAATCCTACCTACTTGAAACAACAAAAATAACAGGACTTTACCATTCTTATATGTCCTGTGTTACGCTGTGCTTAAGTTATAATTTTAAGTGATGCTTACTTAATATAGAAATAGTTCAATTCAATCAAAAATTATTAGTTTCATTTACTCAAAAAGAAGAACATGTTACACGAACTTGACATATTTAAGTTAACAGAACTTTTTAAAGACTTTGAGTATACACTACTTAATCTATTTAATTACTTTGAACATTTGGGTTTACAGTGTACGGAGAAGAAATAAATCAAACCACACGCCCCCGTTTTCTCTGCTCTGAAAAATGTCAAAAATAAACCACACACACACTTCTGCCTTCTTTAGGCCAAATGAAAATATCAACCACAAATCATACAATTATTCCTTTTGAATTATATACTTAGCAAACAATCAACAACTCTATTTTTACAGGAGTTTTTAAAGGAGTTCTCTTAATAAAACTCTTCATGAAAAATTACAACACCCGTACTCACAATATAAAATCACAAACACAATACTACAACGTTTATTCATTATACTCAAAATATTACACACAAGCTCCAGCAAAATCAACAAAAACTCTATTATGCTCTTTTCTTCAATAAACAATAACAAGATTCATCAAAAGCACCCACTTCAGCGCTTCACCAGTACACAAACTTCAAACTTAAAAACACTAGAAAAATTCACCACAATTTAACACAGTTCAGGAACACATCATCACATCTTTCAGCTTTTCATCAGCAAATTTCACAATACTTTTCACACAGTATTTTATTTTATCCTCATTCACTCAGCTTCTGTATCAAATCACTTTCACACCACACCCACTTATAACCATGCAATTCAACACTTCATTATATATTCAGACATGTACAAACATAACAAAGGACACCAGATGCCAAGATAAATTCTTCAACATTTCCATATCACCGCTTCAAAACCGATATTATTAACCATTTCCATATCACCTTTTCAAAACCTCAGTACCGGTACACCTAACTTTTCCCTTCATTAATTTAAAAGTCTCTAAGCCCAGGTCCAACCTTGCTGGTCAATCAACGCGCTTCGGGAACGCCCTCACCGATAGCAATCAAATTTCTAGGCCCTATGTTAATTTATAAGCGCTCCCCGCAGCTCGACAGGAAGCTCCACCTCATGAACGCCCAGCGTCCTGCTGGCGCCTGAAGCTTTACGTAAAGCTTACATGTGAGCCACGTTTGAAATGGTCACGCCCGGGGGCCCTGCCCCTGTCGGTCAAACGGTGCAAGAAAAGTGATCCTTGACCACTGATTATTAACGACTGTCCCTACCTGTCACGGGTATCACCCGAATTAAGCCTCTTGCCTGGAGGAAATTGCAGCGCGTCTGCCGCAAGATGGAGTCATAACGCTCAGAACATTTTGCACCCCTGGAAGTCCAACTTCCGTCCTAGAATTTATTTAAACACATTTAAAAGCATCACTGTGGACTCCAAGTGCCATGCAGTTTATTATCTGATGCCCGAATCTAATTCTGCTAATCAATCTGGGAATAAAATCCCTTAACCAAATACCCTAATCTAAACTTTTTCTTGGCTGATGTCACAATCAACAAGTATAACACATCAACTTAAACACATAACATATAAACTTAAACACACAACCTATTAACTTAAAATTCAACCCAGAATTAACAACACTAAATTTTGTCAGTCAAATATTCCCCAAACTTTTACTTTTATCACTAATGACCCAAAATCACCACGGACATTTCACCAGAAACTCTACTGAGTGGACATTCAACTTAACTTTATTTCCAATTCAGCACCTTTTAGATATTCACTTTAATCAATAGGCGGTGCCTTACCTGTCTTATAAAGGGCCCGTCACTCAGTCGACCTGCTGGCTCCTGTCCATCCGTTTGACCACACCACTGGACCTCAGCCAAAAAACGTCCCTCCTCAATCCGGGTCAACGGCACCAAAACTGTCACCGGTTCGTGATTGAGGTGAGAGACAAACGACCACAGGTCCAAGTGCGTCAAAACAATGATTTTATTAAACACACGTGTGGAGGAAATACACCGTCACAACCCTCAGCATAAAATCCCCACAAGAAAGCATACTCAGAATGTTTTATACGTCAGGGTATTATTACGCCCCTTCATGCGTCAAAGCAGATACATGACATGCATAAGTTACAACAACCACAACCTTTGACACATTCAAAAAGAACATTTTCTCCGTCTCGACGCCAGGTGCTTCCTGTCTTCTCGCTTCTTCTCGCTTATCTCTGGAACATCAGAAACACATCCTACAACAAATTGTCACTTATGCAGGCACAAATGCAGTTACAAGCAAAATATGTCTGAACTCTTACCTAGAAATGAGTCTATATACTGTGTGTGTGTGTGTGTGTGTGTGTGTGTGTGTGTGTGTGTGCAGGCAAACTGTGTGTCTCGACCTCAGTGCACTCTGTCTCACCTCTCACCTCGCCAACTAAAGCTTATAACCTCTTACCAGACAGAAGGCTAACTCTTCTGTAAGCACATTTTGTAATATGTATAATATATATAATATGTATAACAACATAAATGAAACTATATGTGTAATATATTGAATAAATGTTTTAATCAAATGCCATTACTCAAAGCTTAATACAAAGGATATAAACAAATAAAAGGATATGAACGAATAACATGATATTAAAATGATATAATCCCCACAGGATGCACCCTGGACCCAGTGCAGGTGGTGGGAGACAGAAGGACTCTGGCCAAAATAACATCTCTGATGCACAGAGTCTCCCACCCCATGCATGTAAATGTTGCTGAACTGCAGAGCTCCTTCAGTGACAGACTGCTGCATCCTAGATGCATGAAGGAGCGTTTCCGCAGGTCCTTCCTCCCTGCAGCTGCCAGACTGTACAATCAAAACTGCTCCCAACAAACAGATGTTTACATCAGCGCTGTAACGTGCACTATTTTATCAACCCATTCGCACTACAACCTGGGTTTGCCTCTCATCTGTATTTAATTTTATTTAATTTTAATAACTATACAGTACTCTGTTTTTGGTAACTATTGTCCTTGATGTAAATATGTAAAAAAAAAAAAAAAGTGTATGTTTCTGTTCTGTGTGCTGTTTGTTTGTATATGTGTTTTTCTTGCTGCCGTTACAACCAAATTTCCCCTTGTGGGACAATTAAAGGATTATTCTATTCTATTCTATTCTATTCTATCATTTTTTTGTCACCACTCAGACAGATGTAACCGGGTGTCATTACAGCTGACGTGAATTATATTTTTATGGAATTTACGTTTACCCTTAGCCAGCAGTTTCAGGTTTCCCTCAGTGGCCCACTCTGGCCCCTGGTCAACAATTCACAATGGTTCCTGGTGCCTCTAGCTTCATGTTAGAGAATAACCAGAATCTTGTGTAAATGTAAATTTGTCTGTTATTGTGTAAATACTTACGCTATTGTGTACTCCACACCCATGGAGAGATGCCAAACTGCCTTTCACTGTTCTTGTAACAGTGACAATAAAAAGCTATTCTATTCTATTCTATTCTATTCTAACCGGAGTTGGTCTCTCAGCATCTGTGATTTTGTGTAGGACTACGGTTCCTCCTCATTATGACCCAACCAGCCTATTTTCCCTGCTGCTTGGGAAAGCTAGCAAATCCCTAAAGACACAATGACTGAATACTATGAATATATTTAGCAGGTGATTCTGCAGATAGTGTGCTTTGTATACGGCAAGTAAAGATCAAATGATAAACTAAGTCATAATCTAAAGGTTTTCAATTAAATGGGCTAAATAGATCAGTTACACAAATTAGCACAGTGCACTATAACATGAACAATGCTACAGAGAGCGTTATTGATGTTTGTGTTAGCTTAACTCTTCTTTGACCAAAATTTAGACAGACCTAATGGGATTATTTTGTAATTTAGGCTGTAAAAAAAAAAAAAAAAAAATGCTCATAGTTCAGAAACCGTTTGAATTTTCTCTCTAACACAAACAGTAATGGAATTACATTCATTTAATGAGTGCTTATCAAAGGAGCCCCAGTGGACCCTTTTGGACTGTTCTGAAAAAGGTTCTGCATCGTTCTTTTGGGCCTATTTTGTCCCAGATTTTTTTCTCTAAGCTTCTGCTCTGTTGGTTGTTGTTAGTATGTTCCATCCTTTTATTTTGATTTTTTTTCCCAGATATTTTTTACTTTGTTGTCAGACAGTGAGATGAGGACAAGTATTGGTTTTTGATACATCGATTTTAAGAATCAGAATCATAATACTTTATTAATCCAAGAGGAATTGATGGGGTCATAGTTGCTCCAAGACAGTAAGAACAAATAATTACCAAGTATTTCAATACTATAATATATTACAAAAGATTACAAAATAGCTCTAATATATAAATATATATTGATGCATTACATAAAACCAGGCTATGGCAGAGTGAACGCTTTCACATGCAGCTATAGGTAAATTCTCTGGGCCAGTATGTAAGGAAATCTCAAAAGGTTGATTGTGTTCATCTGGATGTTTTCAGTTTCATCATCATCCACGTGGTGACTTCTTCAGTCTCAGCTGATTGCAGGTTTCCAGCATTAAAAACAATACCTTTGCACAATGAAAGCACTGTAAAATCTAATATTGTGTTTAATTAAATATATTAAGTAGGCTGAACTCAATTTTTATCAATTTGTTATTAGAACTCAATTTAAGTAAGTTACCAGTACTTTTTATACAAAAACGCTGATCAACTCAATTTATTTGAGTTGTCTTAACTTAGAAAAACTAAGTAAGCTGGAAGTTTTGCTTCTCAGTGCAGAAGGATGAAACGATGTGGTTTGAAAATGCCACGTGACTACCGTCGTCCTCCCTAGCACGGATCAGTCTGTGTGTTCATGGTGCCAGCATTTGTTATGGAATATGTTGAGCAAACCTGGAGAAGCATCAGCTCAAAAAATTATTGTTGTCATTTCTGTGGATCTTTACCTGATACACTGACTTGGTGAGTAAATGTTTACTCTTATTCAAACTGATTTGTGGCTTCTCTTAGTTTAGCACCAGGTTTAAAATCTAAAACTAGCTAGTTAGTGTTAGCCTAGTGTTGCTGCTGCTGCTGGGCTCATGTTACTTAAAAATTAACACCACAGCCTTAAAAACCTTATATAAAAATACGTCTGTGAAATTTTCTGTTGATTGTTTGAAATAAAAAAGTGAGATAAGAGCCCAGACAAAATTTTTCGGGAGGTGCAGCCGTTAGGGGTGGGGTAGGTGTGTGGGGTATTTTCAATCCATAGCCATAACTAACTAACTAACTATATATATCAACCTGAGTAGCAAAAGACCGCTGGGGGGTTGAAAACAATATGCCAAGAGTTAGCTGTGCTCACCGGCTCTATCGAGCCTTGACCTCCCGGTCAGCTATCGCGCTGGTGGATAACAGAGCTCTCTGAAAACGTGGAAGCACTTTTGCAAATATGTGATATTTTGATAAATTAAGTAGATATTTGAGCATTACACAGCTATATTCTCGCCTGAAAATATCTTAAAAGGTTATTTTGTGACCCAGAAAGGGTAATCTGGGGAAAAGGAGGATCGCATTTGTCCGCCGCGGTTGTCGGAACCTGTGTATGCGCATACTTGTGTGTACCTGTAAATGTGGCGATGGCAGAGGAGCGCGGCTAAAAAACTTTTAAATATTACTTTTTCTGGGTCACAAAATAAACTCTTAAGATATTTTCAGATGAGAATGTAGCTGTGTAAAGTTCAATTATCTGCTCGATTTGTCAAGACATCACATATTTGCAAAAATGCTCCAACGTTTTTGGACACATCTATTTTTTTTTAATGCTTTGTGGCAGCTTTTGAACAGCTGTGGCATCTATTAATGTCAAATCTAGCCTTTATTTAACAACATAAGCAAACTGCTTTTATATTTAACCAACTTTTCTGTTTAATTACATTTTAAATCATAATAATAATAACAATAGTATTTATTTTGTTAAAAAATGTGTTTAAAAACAGGTTTTGTTGTGAAAGCTATAATCCAGATTAGTGGCTTATTAAATGGTTAAAGCCTAGGTTGGCTTTATACTTGAGAATAAAGTAATATAGCTTGTCCTTCTAAAGAATTAAGTTAAATTCCACAGTTGAATCATAAGAAACATTATGTTACATATAAACCCTGCCATATGTTGGATCTGGTCATTTTGCTTGTTAGAAACTTTATATATTGGAAGTTAGCGTTTAACAAGCATGTAATGATTATATTTAAACTAGTTGGTCTTATTTTAAACACATATCTCTTTAGGCCTAAACTGACAGTGCCAATACCACACATTCAGACACAGCAGTAGATGGTGTTTTTAATACTATATGTGTTAGTCTAATTTGGTTGTATGGGTCTACATTGACCTTCTGTGTTGTAAATTATAATGATTGCACAGCCATTAAGGATCAAATCAGCTTCTAAAAAAATTTTCTGTTTTTTCTCCCTCTGCTTGCTTCTTGCTGTCTTTGAGGCTCGGGACCAGCACTCCTGCTGTTGGACAGAAAGACATCAACTCAGTGGTATTTTGGTTTTCCAATATATCAGCAACTGTCAGTAACAATTATATTAATCATCCTGAACTTTCATCATACTTGTGGCGTGGGTGTGGTCTCTGGCCAGCTGCAGAGGAGGGGTGACACAGTGAGCTCGCGGGGCGGTGCAGGGGCGGGGTGAACAGGTGTGCTGGGATCTGACAGTGATTGTGTCTCTTTATATGTTGGCAGTGACAGTTGGAGAGGAGGAAGAGCGGACGTGACAGCAGAGAGAGCGGGAGTGTCTGTGTCCCAGTGAAAAACGAAAACCACAGTTTCAAATAAAAGTTCTGCTGTCAGCACATTCGCGTCTAGCATATGCTTAAGATCAGCCTTTTTTACTTATTGTTTTGTTTGTGCTTTGGTTTGGGAAAGTTGTTTCTTTACTGATCTTTTCCTGTCTTCTGTTATTACACTTGAGATATGACTGCACGATACTGTTGCTGTGACTCCAGTTAATTCTACAAGACATGCTGTGTAAGTAAACAAACAACAACAGTTTGATCTGCATTTCTTGAAAGATCACATCCCCCAAACTTAGTTTTGAGGGTCTACACTGTATATAGTGAAGTCTGCAAGTTTTCTAACAGCAAAATTTGTTTTGTGCCCAAATCATTTTGCAGATCATTAGAATGAAAGTTATTGGCCATGTTTGCATAGCCCTTTTTAAAATGATGCTTTCATGACATTGTTGGGTGGTGGTCAGGGCTATGCAGACTGACAAGTGGGACGTTGAATGTCACCTCTCCGGTGGGGAGGGAGCCTGAGTTTGTCTAAATTGGAGTCTGTTTTATACCAAATGCAGAAAAAAATGTTTTAAAAAAGCAATTAAGTTCATGTTCCAAAAAATATGATTGTTTGCTTGCAGGACACCAGGAGAGATGAGTCCTCCGTCACAGATGGTGTGGTCAGTGAAGATGATCGCCTGCAGGTTCAAGCTCATTGCATCTCCAACCCACATCCACTGCCACTGTACTTAAGGGAAGTTAAAGACTTTCTTCTGCACCTACATTTGGATCATCTCGATCCATGACAGTCATTCAGGCAGTAATGCCTGGACTGGAAACAAGCATCCTTAAAATAATACAACATTCCAGATCCTGTGTTGGAATGGAAAACAAATGTGTTGTTTAAATTAGAGACTGCACTTTTGACAGAACAACAAATATTTTTTATTTTGATTATATAAGTAATGTAACTACAAAACAAACTTGTGGTAGGCCTAAACTTATTTTCTTAATAATTAAATCTGAGACTTTGTTTCATTGTAAGATTATAACAGTGATGGCAATATAATTATATGTTGTTCAAGAGAACAGTGTCCAGTATGTTGGCTGTTGTACTTTTTTGCATTTGAAAATAAAAGTTGGGCTCATTTTAACATCATTACAAAAAGTGTTGTTAATTATTTTTAATCATATTCAGGTTACCACAAATTGTTTTTTCATTTAGTTGAACTTAACATGTTTGTCAGTAGGTAAACAATTAGTATTGTACAGTCAGAAATATCAAGTTATTCTTAATACTGCAGACTTGCAATGAATAAGTTGTCCTAACAGTCATCTTAAGTAAGCTTTACTTTTTAAGTTTTTTTTTGTTTTTTTAAGGCAACGTGTTTGCATATTTTTTTGAGTTCTGGAAACTAAATAGGTTTTAACTCTGTACTCAAAGGGAAGAAGTTGCCTTAACTTAGTCATCTTAAGCAAACTTTACTCAATTTTTTTGAGGCAACGAGTTTGCATAGGTTTTTTGAGTTCTGGGAACTAACGAGGTTGTACAGTGTGAAACTAGCACCACTCGCTAACTATGGTCCGTTTCATGTTATTAATATGCAAATTTTTATGAGCATGGATCAACAGCCACTGATCAATGAGCATGAGTACCTTTCACAGAGTGCTTGGAAAAGGCCACAATTGCACCTAAAGGCCAGTGGCCACTCTTTCAGTGATGAGGATGTACACATCCTGGACTTTCCTTTTTGATAAAGCATGCAGTTAGGGCTGGATCAGGTGACTCTGAATTACCAATTACCAATGACAATGGGTCAATGGCCATGAATGCCATTCTCTGTGAATGGTACTCATGTACTCATGTCTATGACAGTTTGCATATTAATGATCATGAAACTGACCTCCCAGCCCATTGTTCCTTCAGTGGTGCTAGTTTCAGTCATTGTGCAAATGTAATGTTTATACAATTGGAAACCTGCAGTCAGCTGAGATTGAAGAAGTCACCTGATGATGATGATGATGAAATGTTTCTCCCACTGAAGACATCCAGATGAACAGAAGCAACCTTTGCGGGTATATCTAGTTCAATGCTTGGGCAATGTGCTGTTTGACTCAGGCTATATTTATTATAGCCAGTCATATATTATATCAGCTGTATTTTGATTGGTATTTATGTGCAGTAAATAATGTATTATTTTTCCTTCAATACAGAAAACTTTAAAGGCCTTCTTGACCTCACCTAAGGACAAAAAAGGAATCATACTTATTGTGATTTTTGATGTTGATGTTGTTGTGTTTGCAGGTGTTTGATGAACCAGCAGAGGTGGATGCCCTCAAAGCCAAACTGGATGAAATAGTCAGGATTCACAGCCAGGTTCTATTCTATTCTATTCTATTCTATTCTATTCTGTTATATATATATTAGTGAACTTTTAACCCTCTGGGCTTGTTCAAAATCACTAACTTTTCAGCTTGTTCATGGCCAAAAGTGGCCGCCAAAAGATTAGGTCTGTAATTTTTATTATTTTTATGTTTTTTTGCCATTTTTTCTGCATAAAGCTTTTAACTAACTTCAGTTCTTTTCATAAATATAAAATAGTTACTACTTTTTAAATTTTTAACCCTTTAAACACCAGTTTGTTTGTCCACTGCACTAGCTGGAAGACAACCTCAAATCTCGCAATTTTATATAATTGCATTGCTACTGAAAATTCTTGTATTATTAATAGTAGAGTCTGGGGCATGTAATTGATTCACATCAACATTGATTATAATGCATTGTTATTTTTGTGCAGAGAGAGCAAAAACATAAAAACTCCCTCTCAGCTTGTTCGTGGCCAAAAATGGCCACCCCCTGTTTACTTTTACAAAATGCTATAAAATTCATATATATTAAGAAAAAATTCCACTTTTTTTGACTTGATTTTTTAGATTACATCAGTGCTGTTCATGAAAATCAAAATTTCATTCAAATTCAGAATTTTAACCCTTTAAATACCAGTTAGATCACATAATCCTAGGAACTCATAAATGGAAAAAATCATAAAACCCCAATTTTTTTCCAAATAAAACATGCCATCTGATTTATTTTCTAACCATGATGGAGGTTAGATGTATTGCAATAATTAACAGTATCAATGAGTTTTATGCATCTTTGTTTTTTTGTGCAGTGACAGAAAAACAAAAAAACTCCCCTCTCAGCTTGTTCGTGGCCAAAAATGGCCACCCCCGTTTATGTTTACAAAATGCTATAAAATTCATATATATTAAGAAGAATTTCCAGTTTTTTTGACTTGATTTTTTAGATTAGCATCAGTGCTGTTCATCAAGACCAAAAGTTTAATCAAATCCAGAATTTTAACCGTTTATATACCAGTTAAATCACATAATTTTAATGATTTACAAAGGGATAAAAGCATAAAATCCCCAATTTTTTTTCTAAATAATACATGCAAACTGATTTATTTTCTAACCATGATGGAGGTTAGATGCATAGCAATAATTAAAAGTATCAATGAGTTTTATGCATCTTTGTTTTTTTGTGCAGTGACAGAAAAACAAAAAAACTCCCTCTCAGCTTGTTCGTGGCCAAAAATGGCCACCCCTGTTTACATTTACAAAATACTATAAAATTAATATATATTAAAACATTTTTCTACTTTCATTGACTTGATTTTTTAAATTAGCACCAGTCCTAGTCATGAAAACCAAAATATAATTCAAATTCAGATATTATACCCTTTGAATACCAGTCAGATTATGTATTATTGTTGTAAAAATAGTAATAAAGTTCAAATTTTTTAGCATATGAATGATGAAACCTAATATTTCTTTTTATCATTATTGCAGGTCAGTAACAGTAACAATGATTTATTTTTACTTTTTTTAAAGGGGGGTGAATGAATGGCCAAAAAGAAAATGGTGTGTTAGTGGCCAGAAAGGCAATTTAATGACCAAATAACCACTGAAATTACCAATAAAATGATCAAAATTTATATTCCAGTGTGTGCTTCTGTGTGCATCCTCATTAGCAGCAAGATGTGCTAACCACAGTACAGTGGTTTTTGTAGGCACACTTTCTACACCTGGTGCAAGGGGCTGCTGTTCCAGTCCTGGAGGTGCGCCTTTTGCACGTTCTCATTTTGTTGGTGGGGTGTGGGTCACACTCTGGTTCAGACCACTCTTCATTTGTAGGTTGTAGAGGACTCCCCCACTTCAGTGAAGTTGTTTCCGGCGGGACAAAGGCATCGTATCCCAAGACATCCAGGAGATTGGAGAAAAGAGCCAGCAGCCATCAGTTAGTTTTCCTTCTACAACTCGAGGTGCCAACACCCTCTAAGTTATCCAAGCAATATTTGTGCCTATTGTAGTCCAGGATTGCTTCTTGCTTTCACACATCCTTTATTCCCCATCACTGACTGCTGGTTCCCTGTGTGTTGCTGTCAAAAGAAGCACATTCCTCCGTTGCTTTGGCATGTGGGATATCGCCGTGGTAGTTTTGGTGAAGCCAAAGACAGAAAACAAAATCTTCCTCTGTTGCAACTGGAGGAGCTGGGGAGGAAGCTCTGGGTTGTTTCCCCTGTGCCAGTTTTCATCTGAGGAGTTCCTCTGCCAAGGTGACCGAAGTAAAGACGTTGTCCTCTAAGCTCCTCCGTCAGTTGGAGTCTGAACCCCATGCCATTTATTACTTCCTGAGAGCTTCCAGTGTTGTCATCCAACATGCTATGTATTGCTTTATTCTGGTTTAGGCTTTATCTCCACTTCATTTATAATCCTCCAATTCTCACACCTTCGCCTCCTGTGCAGGTTTGTAAGGCTGCACAGCAGCTAAAAGATCTCCTTTGTTATAAAAAAGTCAAAAGTAGATCTCAGGCTGCTAATGCAGGGAACTGCATACAGGGTGAGCCCTGGTTTGATACCAGTGGGTACTGGATTGTAGAGCAGTCTCTCTTCAGTGGTGGGCCCACATGGTTTTCCTTTCATGAGGGATCCACTCAGTCACCGGCTCCTCGGTCTCAGAAAATGCTCCTATGTTCTTTTCCATCAGCTGCTCGGCCTCCACCTCCATGCCCCCCAACCCCAATCCTCCCCCAAAGAAGAGGATTCAGGCACTGGCTAGTAATCATCAGTGGTGATGCAGTCAGCCTCTTTGGAGATTGGCCCCTCATTTTCTGGAGAGGAAGTTTCTTCATCTTGGGCAGATGTCTTTTCTTCAAGGGCAGAGGACTGCTTGATGTCCTTGCTCTCTGACCAGATCATATAGACAGTGCTTGAAGCAGTGATGACCTTCTTGCCATATTGCCAGAATAAATGTTCTGGAAGCTGTTAGGCTTACTTACAGCAGTAGCTCTGTCTGCACCTGCATAAACTCCAGGACACGTTTACAAACAGTGTTTGTTGTTGTTTGCGCTGCAGCTGCAGGTTTGAACTCTGCAAAATGTCCTGTGATTGTTTTTTTAAGAGTTAATATTTTGGGTATGGTATCTTTTTATGAAAAATACAAGAGTAAAAGTGCTTTTAACATGTGCTTTGTTAAGATTCATTTTGAGGAGAGAGAGGTGGAGGAGATCGGAATAACACACTGACCCTGCCAGGTGGAGTCAAACGATGAGTTTAATGAACACACGCGTGGGAGAATGAGCTGACCCTGTACACAGACAGCATCAAAATCTCATCTCAACAATGACACAGCATTAGTTTTATCCCGTCGAGGTATATTTTTACTGACGCCCTCTCTACGTCAGTCACATGCATCAGTTTCAAAACCACAAATGTTCTATTTGACAACTTGTGACACAATTAAAAGAACATTGCCTCGTCCATATCCCAGGTGCACTCAAAAAAGTCAACTAAGGCAGTTGTTTGATTAATTCAATAGACATTTGTCTATTTAACATGAACGTATTGAGTTTAGGTTTTTAAATCATTATCAGTTGTTGGTTTAACATAAAATAACAAAAAGTTTAATGAACTAGATTTGCATTATTCAGTTCAATTAAATGTAATCATTTTAAATCAACAACTCTAAAACCGATGCCTAGTGCGCATGCTCAAACTTCCCAGAAGTGAAGAGGCGGGAACGCGGAAAAAGTTATGTGTTCAGTGAACTGCCGTTTCCCTCTGCGGATTCTTCCACAATACAGGTAAGTAATAAATAACTGAAAATATCTTAGTCAAACGAAGTTGTTCCGTTGGTTAATTGTTTAACAATGTTTTTAATTCCAAATGTGTAATTTGTCATTAGACAGCGGGAGTGGAGCAAATACAGTGAAAATCGGGTATTAGACGGTACCAATCGGTACCGTCTAATACCTGATTTCTAATCCGCTCCGGCTATATTTATATTATTATTAGCATTTCCACTTCATTGCTTTTCTTTTTTTTGGTTACCCGTTTTTGCAGTTAGTCTTATAGTGTTTTTAGCGGTTATTGATATGTTTAGTTCAATATCTAACACGTTTGTAATTCACTTTCAAAGTAAATGAAGTTAGCTAAAGCTAGTATGGTTGTCTCATTAAACTTTTACCTAGCTCTGTTAGCATTCACTTTGGTTTTAACTGACGGTTATTGCAAGACATGGTCTTTCTTCACTTTTTCTTATTATCATTTGCATTTCTTCTTCTTTCTTTCTTTCTTTCTTTCTTTCTCTCTCCTTTTTTTTTTAAGCATTCGGCCTCTCGCGGTAATGCAAGTTAAACTAGCGTGCGCGAGTTGCTAAATATTAGCTGTGTCTAAATTCAGGGGCTGCATCCTTCGAATTGACTTGAACGCTAGTGCATGGGAAAAAGAGCATGAACACGAGGTCAGAGGAAAAGGCAATGGCGGATAGTTGTGAAAATTGCCTGTCGGACCTTTACCGCAACTACCAGCATCTTTATTGCATAGTGTGAAACACTGCTATTACATTTGGCAAGAGATTGGATATTTATCTGTGAATTTTATATTGCACGAGGTATTTATATGTATTTGTACTTTTTTTAATATACATTTGCAACAAAGTAAAAAAAATCCACTGTGGAATTTTTATAAAATAATTTTGTCTGTTTTCTTTACCATAGTAACACCACAAAGAAAGCTGCCCCCTTTTCCTGATTGTTTGTGCCTCCTCTTTAATACATGGTAAGTTTTTACCATCATACATTATTTATGATAGTTTTATGATTTAATCAAAGTGGGAAAAAAAGGTGCCAATAAAACCATCCTTAAAACTGCTTCTCTTTTTTTTCTTTCAGTGACTTGTATGTGGCAGTGCAAGCGTCGTTCCATCAGGGAGAGTAGTAGGTACAAATTATTGAAACACTGTAGATTACATCACCATTATGGACCCAGCCAGCGTTATCTTTGTATATATGTAAATTGTCCATGCACATTTAAGACTTGGTGTGGACTAAAAACACATGTTTACAGATGTCATTCTTCTCATTTTAAACAGACAGCTGTCAGTTCAGTCACTTTTAGGTGTGAGTTATGTGACTGCAGTGACCTTACCACAGAGAGAGATTATTTTGGACATATTGGATCACATTTACGAAATAGTGAGACAGTAACTTGTGTATTTTCAGGCTGCTCTTCAAGACAAATATCTTTGATACATTTTATTCACACAAAAAGAGGAAGCATCATTCAGATTCACTTAAAGATTTCAAGGTAGGTTTAGTGGTGTGTTTTGACTCAGCACAACATTCTGATGACCCTGAAGGTGTAGGTGCTAGTTGCTCTGATTTTTTTTTAGATCCTGAAGTTGGAACTGAGTTGGTGTCAGGAAGTAATCATTCCACTGAAAATTTGACAGATCTTGTTGAACAGAAAATAGCTGGGATATTGTTAAAATTGGAACATATATTTCAAATTCCAGCTACAGCAGTAGATGGCTTGGTGGAGGAGTTGTTTTTTGTTAAGTTCTGCTTGTACTTCAATCACAAAAGTGTGAGATTCGGTGGCCCGTTATATTTTAGATAGCAAGGAGTTTATTAAACTTCACCGAAACAATCTGCAAATTTCATTAAAATTTAATAAACAATCATCTTGTCTTTATTTTTAGTTGCCACAGACCTTAAACACTTCAAGCTGTAAGCTAATGATAGTTATATAAGAGCAGATGCTGCTGGTGCAATAAGCTGTACGTTTTACGTCCAATGGATGCATGATCTGATTAGTCGACTAATCGCAAAAATAATCGGTGACTAGTCGACTATCAAAATAATCGTTTGTGGCAGCCCTAGTTGCATGTAATTTATGTTTTGTAGTCCAAAACTAAAAGTACTATCTGTTGTTGGTTCCTGTATCACTGAAAATAGTAATGTGAAAGAGTAAGTACCATTTAATTTAGTAGGTTTTATGTATCAGGACATAAGAATCATCCGCATCCTACCTCGTCATAAAATGTTGTAAATACAGCCTCAGATGGCATTCTGTTAACACTTAAACCAAAACCTCTACTGTTATACAGGTACTCTGGTCTGCTTTTTTACAGGTCTACATTGAATAGAATAGAATAAAATTCAACTTTATTGTCATTGCACATGCACAGGTACAGGGCAACGAAATGCAGTTTGCATCCATCCAGAAAGTGCTTTAGCCGTGATATAGATATATTACAATATATGTTAGCAATAATATAGATGTGTAAGTATATTACAGAAATGGGTCTATTATGGTATGTTATAATGTACACGGTGTGAAGTATGTTATGAATATTCTATAACTATAAGTATGTACAGGCTGTAGTGAGTACAGGCTATGAACAGGATATAAATATGAAATAAAAACTATACAGAAATATGAGATATACAGTTATACAGAAATGTGAACTATGCAAGTTATAAACAGTTGTAGGATTAAAAATTATCGTATGTACAGAATGATATTTACACAGAAATATACAGTAGTGGTAAAGTGCTAGTGGTTGTGGGTGTGTGTATGTTCAGTCCATGAGTTTAACGTGGGTCAGATGTCAGGAGGCAGAGTTCAGGAGTCCGACAGCTGTGGGGAAGAAGCTGTTCCGGTACCTGGTGGTCTTAGTCCGGAGGCTCCTGTAGCGCCTCCCAGAGGGCAGGAGGGTGAAGAGTCCATGTGATGGGTGACTGGGGTCTCTGATGATTTTCCCAGCCCTTTTCAGACACCGCTTCCTGTAGATGTCCTTTATGGCAGGAAGTGGTGCTCCGGCGATGCGTTGGGCAGTTTTCACGACCCTCTGCAACGCCTTCCGGTCCGAGGCAGAGCAGTTCCCGTACCAGACTGTTATACAGTTGGTCAGGATGCTCTCGATGATGCAGCGATAGAAGTTCACCAGGATGTCTGAGGACAGGTGGTTCTTCCTCAGAGTCCTCAAGAAGAAGAGGCGCTGGTGAGCCTTCTTGACCAGCTTGGAGCAGTTGGTCGTCCAGATGAGATCCTCGGAGATGTGGACTCCCAGGAACTTGAAGCTGCTCACACGCTCCACAGCCGTCCCCTTAATGTGGATGGGTGGATGTGGGTCAGCATTCCTCCTGTAGTCCACGATGAGCTCCTTAGTCTTCTCAGTGTTAAGCAGCAGGTTGTTTGTGTCGCACCACTCAGCCAGACGATCCACCTCCTCCCTGTAGGCGGTCTCATCGTTGTCGCTGATGAGGCCAATCACTGTGGTGTCATCTGCAAACTTAATGATGGTGTTGGAACCATCAGCAGGTCTGCAGTCATGGGTGAAGAGGGAGTAGAGGAAAGGGCTCATCACACAGCCTTGTGGTACACCGGTGTTCATTGTGATTGTTGATGAGCAGCGGTTATCCAGTCGGACATGTTGAGGGCGGTTGGTCAGGAAGTCCAGTAACCATTTGCAGATGAGGAAACTGATGCCCAGGTCTGTCAGTTTCCTGATGAGTTGTGAGGGGTGGATTGTATTGAATGCTGAACTGAAGTCTATAAACAGCATTCTGGCGTAGGTGGTGTTGTTGTCCAGGTGTGAGAGGACAGAGTGCAGTGCGATGGAGACTGCATCCTCTGTGCTCCTGTTCTGGCAGTATGCAAATTGGTGGGGGTCCAGGGTTGGGGGGGAGACAGGATTTGAAGTGTGCTAAGACCAGCTGCTCTAAGCACTTAGTGATGATGGGGGTGAGTGCTACTGGGCGGTAGTCATTGAGGCTAGATGGGTTGGAGTTTTTGGGTATCGGGACGATGGAGGTGGATTTGAAGCAGGCCGGTACCACAGCGTGGGCCAAGGACAAATTGAATATGTCTGTGAGCACTCCTGCAAGCTCCCCAGAACACGCTCTGAGAACACGCCCGGGGATGCCATCAGGACCTGCAGCCTTGTGGACATTGATCCTGCTCAGCAAATGCACAAAGAGACATTTGTGCATTTGTTTTTTAAGCCTGTTTTAGAAGACGCAACGTAGCGGCATATCAGAGTAATATTCCCGCAATGGTGTGTCTTCTAAATGTGCCACTATGCCTTGGCGAAACGCGATATTGCTGCATTCTGTGCCTGCAAGCTTCATAGTAATATTACCGCAATTTTGCTTCAATGCTGGACTTGTGAATGAAGTCTTTGCGCTAGAGAGGGAGGTCTCCTGATGACATATGGAATGTGTGCTGGCCTCGGCTGACCAGGACATTCTCAGCTTTACCCACAAACGTTTATCAACCCGTGATTTTTTATTTTTATTTTATTTGTTTTTTACACAGAAGGGATCAGTCTAATTGAGTGCTATGACTTTTCCTGGGTTCAGTGAATGCAACAGAGGCATGACTGTATGACCGATCAGACAGGCGTTGTGCTAAAACGGAGAATCCTCCACACTTTATTGTCAGACAGCTGGAGTTTAATCTAAGCTACCAATATTTACAGTGGTCCCGAAAGAAAAGAGGGACTATTCTCCATCGTGTTTTAAAGCAGGTGCTGCGTCCGTCTGCCTCTTGCCTTCCTAACTGCAGCTCCTCGCCACAGACAGCTCATTGCACATTTTCTCCAGCTCGTAACTAACGGGTTAAATTGAGCAGCAGCATAAATCTTGAAAACACACTCGATGGTGAAACATATGCACAGCAGTATCGCAAACATGTGGATCGCTTTCCTCTGAGGGTTTCTTAATATCTGTATTTATTGAAGTTTTTAAACCTAAAGTGATTTTAATTTAGTGTGTCATATTAGAAATGATTATAGGTTATTGCTTGAATGTTTATAGACCTGTTTACCGGTCTCTTCCGTCTGACGCTGTATGCGCAACCCTGCACGTCACAGCCCGCCCCTAGACCCCTCTTTATCCCGTCATGGCTTAATCTTTTGTGAAAAGCATCTGATGGCAGCCACAGCTAAGATCTTATAATTGACCAAAAGCTTCTCAGAAGCCGTCGTTGATGACAGCACTGATGTCTGCATGGTCTTCTAAAAGCAGCTTTAGTCAGCTTGGATGTGAAGTGAGTGAAATATACAGTTGAGTTTTTAATCAATGTATTTGTTCTCTATTGCAGATTGACAAGGAGTTTCTGCGAATCACCACAAAGCCTCTGCTATCCACTTTCTTTGCCGAGCTTGACCAATACGCGCCACACTTAATGGAAATCTTTCTGAGCAAAGGAGGGACACCTGGAAAGAAAATAAGAGGTCTCATGCTTGCCATCTCCAAGTTTTGTATTAGGATTGAGTAGACTTTGTCATAGGCAGCAAAAATAACTTTTATTTGGAGATGAAGTTGTCAATTTTGTTTCGGCTTAACAAATGGTACATGCCAGGTTCTAACCTAAAGAATAATTATGCAAGTTAACTGATTACCCTAGCTTTAAGAAAAACAGCCTGGTTTTGGCTCATATTATCTCCTCCTCCTCTCCAGCATGACAACATCCATACCAGACGAGCATGCATCTTGAAGTCCTTGTGCATCTACCTAAACGAAGACTATGAGAAGTTAATAAAGGAGTACTTGGTGAGTCACTGTGACAGCATGTTGACTGTAACATTCTCATACAAATTGTGACGTTGCCTCAAATGCAACTGTACTAACACTTCTATACCTGTTTTATTCTAGCAGCTGAATTAGCCTTTTCTCGAGTCCTGTCCCCCTAAGTTACTCTTGCTACGTCAGACAAACAAATGGTTTCCTCTGCGCACCAAAGGGTACCCAAATGTGCGAGCAGACATGCTTCATAATGTTCGGTACATTTACCTGGGAGTGGGGCCATCCACACTGTTTAATCCATTCACGTTGTTTTTGACTTTGTGAATGGAAAGAACACAACTCCTCCAGACACAATTTTTCGGGGTATCGGTGGGCACACCGCTTCACTGTCTTGCTTCAGGTTAATGTTTGTCAGACACAGTAACGGTTGCTATAATGTGTAATTGGACAATGGCCCTTTCGGGGGAGGGCCCAGTGAGAGGTCAATTATGCCACCTCTTTTGACATGAGAGGTGTATTTTATAATTTATGTATTGGAGTAATTACTAACAACTACTTTAGTGGTGTGTAATTTTCTGTTTATTACTTTGACTACTTGGATTTTATGAACAGCATAGAAACAGTTGTTTAAACAATCTCTTAAATTTTACTTTGTTGTCTTATATTTTTTCACGTAGGATACGGAAAGCGAGGCAAAAAGCTGCATGGAGCAAACTGTGATGGGGGTGTACGTCATCCAGAAGGAGGGGTGCTGAACCTGAAGATGACCCAGAGGACATTGGTGTCGTGATTGAGGGTGTGGAGGCTCTCACTGATTTGGGTAACATTGCACAAGCATGTGCTCTGTTGTTTGGACTCATATACTGTTTGAACCTGAGCTACCCACCAGAACTTAAATGCACCTTTGAAGTCCTCCAGAAGATAATTTTAAATCTTGATGGACAAAAGCTCTCTTCAAAGGCACAGTTTCTGAAAAACAAGCTTATGGGGTGAGAGCACTTGAAAATGACTGATAGGTCTTGAATGGTTCATTGGTGCAATGGTGATTTCCAATATATAATGTTAACATTTGAGTTTATATTTTTTTTCTTTCATTTAAAAAATATATTTTTTTAAGTTTTTGGATTCTCTCTGTTGGGCAATTCACCTTTTATACAGCACTGCAGATGATTTTTGTTTGTCTTTATATAGATGGCTCAAAATGGATCAGAAGTACTGTTCTGTTAATTATTTTTCATTTAATTTCAAGTTTGTAGTATAGGTACTAATTCACACATACCATAATGCTGTCATGTGTTGAATGAAGATATCATTGGAGTGCTTTAGTGCCCCCCTCTTTTTTTCCCCCTTTGTAGAACAAAGTCAACATTTTACAGAAACTGCATTGAGGGGTTTTCCCCGAGAAATGTTCATTGTTGTTTTTAGCTGCACTGTTACTATGTTTATGTGTCAAGGGCCTGTAAAGTTTAAGACCACTGCCACCTGTTAAGTTCACTGTATTATTTTATTGTGTCAATTTTGCTTGCTAGTATGTTTTAAAACACAGCAAAACTATATTGCTAGCTGTGGAGAACTGCAACCAAAATTAAAAAATAAATACAGAAATATAAAAATTGGTCAAACTAATAATTATTACAATGAGATACACCAAACAAATGTAGTTTTTCATTTCAAGTAATTAATTGTATTTGAAAAAAATTGTCATGTCATCTAATTTGATGTTAAGCCTTCTGTTTCTATTTTAGTTTTACTTCCTAAATTTTTTTCCAAATTCACACAATAGTAATTCTATTTTGTCAAATGTTTTAACTTGCCAAGTGGGAGTGTATTTTTATCTTTTAGTTTAATTTTTTAAAATACAGTTAATATATTGAGCAAATTTTGCATCTATTTTTAGTTGTGGAAGCTTTGGTTCCAACATATTACCTATATAAATATTCTAACGTTTTACCTTTTGAAGTGGCATAATGCTTGCAGGTGTACAAAATGGTAAGCTTTTATATTGTCCACTAAATGCAGTTAATAAAGTTAATGTTATCATAATCTGATTGTGACTTTTTTGTAAAGTAGTGGGTTTCTAAATGTGTAACAAATGAAAACAAATCTAATTGAAATAATTCGATTGAAATGAGTGAAATCATCAGCCCCATATTGGTTTATTAAGCAAGACTTGCAGTAATTGCCTTGATTAACAAAGTAGTTGTTCAAACAACAAGATTTAATTGTGTTTTCCAAAAGTTTTTAACCTGTGTAGAATGAATTAAAACACATTTCACTCTATATACTTAAATAAATCACTTCAAACCAATGCAAGTATACCATGTTGATCCAACGTAATCGGATTACATTAAACCACCAAATGCCAAATGTGTTGGTTTGACATGATCGAAAATGGTTTATTGTACTTGGTTGAATTGTGTGCAAATTGGGTGCCATGATTAAATTGTGTTCATCCAACATCAGATTTTTTTGAGTGTGTCTTCCTGTTGTCACCGGACGCTCGCTTATCTCTCTGGAACATCAGGCCCACGTTCTGCAATAAACGGTACTTTTGCAGGCACACTTTGCAGTTGCAAGCAAAACATGATTAAACTCTTACCTATAAATGAACCCACTAACTGTATGTGTGTCTCGTCCTTAAATGCTCTCTCATCTCACCCGTTGCACTTCTGACCTTTCACCAGAACAGAGGCTCATCCTTACATGTAATAACCTAACTGGAACTATATATGTAATATGTTGAATAAATGTTTTAATCAAGAACCTCTACTAAAAGCTTAATCAAAAGATATAAATGAATAAAGATAATAAAGAATAACCTGGTTATTCATAACCTGCTCAAAATAACTTGCACACAGACTCTGCTTTCGGTTTCACTTCCTGCAAAAGCATGCCCTGCAAACATGTAATTTCCTGTCTTATTTTGGCACAGAGTATACTCAGCGTTAGGCCTTTTCTTTTACAATGCAGTCTGCATATAAACATTTAAGATTATAAAAGCATTCATAAGCATTTCGGGTTATAGATTCAACTCCACAGTTTAAAGTGGTTATAACTGGACCTGTAATAAAGGCTAATATGATACCAATATGTTTGAACATCTGAATGCAATATCAATATTAATTATTAGTGCAATGGTAATGATGATTATAAAAATAGCAGCAAATAATAGCAGCAAAATATCTTCCTACTCCTGACAGCTTCAAAGCTAAGTTTGTCTGGGAACCTCGAAGCTCAATAGCCTGCATCCACAGAAATTCACTGCAGCCTATGTAATATTTGATGCGTCATTATTTATTCCAGTCTATCTTGCAAATACATGTTTGTGCTGCAATGTCATGCACAAACACAAACTATTAGATCCTTAAGATCAAACCTGTGTCAAAATTGTTTCATTATTTTGGTCCATTGGAGTGTGGTAAGCCAGCAAAGGCCGCTACTAGAAACTCGGAATATTACATGAAATTGCTTGGTGGCCAAATATGGGTAAATGATGTAATTGGTAAAAAACATTAAAAACTACAATTTTCATGTGCTGAGTTTAGAATGAAAGCAATTTGACCTAAATCGCATGATATAGTACTGTCAATAACAAGGAATAAAAAAAGGTGGTTATAATGGGTTTCAATTGGCCAAAAATGGCCACGATAGAGCCAAGAGGAACAATTTGGTGTATAGTGAATATTATTGACATTATTAAGGAGCTGATGTTGAAAATTAAAAAATCTGAAAAAAATGCACAGCTTTGGGAAGTTTCATTCCATTTGCATTAACAGAACAAAAATGGTTGAAAAAAGAAAAGTGAAGTGGCCACAAATGGCCAGGATAGAGCCCAGATTAAACGCACATCATTGCTTTGTTATGGTGTAATTTCACCACCAGTAGTTATGTTACTTTTTTTGCAACAGGTTAATGAGAGAAAATAAATTAGAAGTCAGAGCTTCAGGTTTGCTTGATTTTATTCAGCGTGAAAAAAAATAGTTGTCTCAAACTTTTCAGCTGGAATATTGAAATACTTCAGTGATTATTCTTTGGATTATTTACGTTTATGCATTTTAATATTTTTTAAATTGTTTTTTAAGAATACTTTTAGACATGCCTTTTCACATATTTGCTGTTTCCCAAAACCTAGGCATCCTTCGGAGGACCCGGCCTTTGTGGGCTACGTGGGCTGGGTCCTCAGGAGGCCAGTGAGCGGCTGTGAAATTGGACAGTCTAGCCTTCTTGATTTGTTCCCGCCCTTACTTCCGCATATTTATGGTCACTAGCACCACAGCGCGAAAACATTGCAAAAATTGGGCCCAGAAATGTTGCTCATTTTCCAGGCACTTTTTAGAAAGATTATTTTATTTAAAAAAATAAAACTCTATGCAAATGCCCAAAGCCCTTCAACACAACCGCTATAAAAATTTAACTTTTGTACCACCAGATTTTCAGAACCTACCATAAAAATGAGGGACTGTCCTTTTTTGTAAGAAAGAAATCTTATAAATCCAGCAGGGGATTAAATAATTATAGCCCCACTGTATTTTAGATGGTTGTTGGGTCTCAATAAAGCTTAAGGAACACATTTGCAGAGAGGTCACAGACACATAAGTTAATCACTATTTTCATTAAAGTCAATCAGTCCAATTTAATATTTAAATAAATAAGGACACTGCGCCAAAACTAACTAGGTCAATAAAACTACATGAAGCAGAGATTCTAACAGGTGAGTCCTGTTTTCTACAGGTGTCACGTGAACCAACCACCACCTCGCCAGCACAGGAGGAGACAGACGTGATCCAGAAACATGTGCAAGGTGGAGATGCTGAGCGAACGCTAGTCCAGGCTGTGGGCGGAGAATTACAGTGAGATGAGGACCTACTTCATCCTCCTCAGTGACACCAGATCAGAGCAAAATATGTAGGAAAAATGTGTGGCAAGCATGCTTCTTCTCATACTCAGTGATGCCAAAGATTTTCCCCTTCTGACAGATCAGTTTGTGTGGGGGCAATTACCTGAGATCCACATAAACACCAGTTATTTTACTAACACTTATTAACCCTTATTATGAGTTATTATTCTGACAAGATTAAAACCAGTTTTGCTTATACGAAGAAACATTAAGTTAAACTGTGTAACTACAACAGTAAAACTACCCAAGAGAGGAGAAGAAGGAGCTGAAGCTGCTTTGATTACATTACGAACTTTGATTATATGATTTATAGTGAAATAAAAAATATTTCCATTCATCCATCTGTCCATACTCTACCGCGTGCCCTCCCTGCCCAAACCTCAGCCGAGAACATTTCTGAAACCTGAGAGCACTGTGTCAGTTTTCTGGACTTGCTGAAGCCTGTGCTCCAGCTCCACTCACAGTTTGTCTGGTTTTAAACAAAACTTTTATTCTTCTGGACTTTTTCAGTTCTTGTGATCTGGATTTTCTGTGACTGAGACATGTCTTGATGAGTTCAGTGCTGTATCTGAACTTTTACCAGTGGACGTCAGGCAGAGGTGGAGGCACAGTGACTGTTTACAAAAAGGATTACAAATGTAAGCAGTGTTTTCTACAGCCTTCGTTCTCCAGCTTTGAACTTACCTTGTTTGAGGTGAGTCGCACAAACCCGGTTTTCAGCACTGTCATCTATCACCCCCCGAAATACAATAAGAACTTCATAAATGACTTTTGTGATTTCTTAACTGGGATTATGCCCAACTATGATCGTGTTCTTATTGTTGGAGATTTTAATATACATGTATGTTGTCCTGATAAGCCACTGGTAAAGGACTTTTTAAGCATTATTGACTCTTTTAGCCTGGTACAGTCTGTACCTGGCCCTACACATGAGCACGGACACACACTGGACCTTGTCCTGTCATATGGTCTGCCTCTCACTAACTTGGAGATTTGTGACTGTGCACTCTCAGATCATATGTCCGTGTTATTCAACGTTGGTTTTCCACATACTGCAGCTAAATCTGGCGCTGCTGCTCGGTGCTGTCAGGTTATTAACCTCTCCACTGCCGCGCAGTTTTCTGCTGCTTTTAATCAGCTCTGTGCAAGGGCGTAGATTTGGCATGGACGGAAGGGACATGTCCCCACCAATATCCAGCAATTATTGAATTGTCCCCAACAATAATTTGATCTCTTTGAGTAAAGAAAAACAAAACCGATAGAAAGAAAAAAAAACAATCTGTCAACGTCTCGTTCGCCTAGCGGTGCACAAAGAGTTAAATTACGTTCTTTACTGGAGTCCTGCCTCATGTGACAAATATGGCCAATGTGACTGGCTGTGCCTTTCAGGGAGCTCTGTTTAGTTTTAGCAGCGGCAAGCCTGCGCTGCAAGGACCTGCAAGGAGGAGAGGAGGATGGCAGCAAAAAGGAAGAACCTGGATATAAGAAAGTATTTTCTTATATCCAGCCCACTTAGACCGTGAAGGCCGGTGTTGTGCCAAAAAGTGATTGTCTGCCAAAAACTGATTGCTTGTATTTAAACTGCTATAAATAACTTGTTGATCTACAATATGTGAAACATATGTCAAATATATCTCTCATGAATTATATCAAGTCATCTTGACCAACAAACAACATTCCTGTAACAAGGTAGAAGGCGCAATCACTTTTTGGCAGTGACTTTTATGTATCCTTTATTTATGCAGTTAAAAAAATTCTTGTTTACTTTAAAAATGTCTCTTTTAACAGTAATCTGGCCAAGAGGACAGCTGAAATTGCAACAAATGCAAAAATAGTTCTGTAAACATATTATAAGTGGACAAAAGGAAGCTGATTGATTATAATTAAGTACAATAACACAGCTACAAAGATAATTGAGAAACAGGTAATTTTTTTAAAATTTTGTACATAACCCCTTTGCATTACCTGTTCACCGAAGTGTATTTAGCAACACACATAACGATGTTACACATGAAGAACAAACGGAAACATTGGAAATCAGTTTTTGGCAGGCAATCACTTTTTGGCACAACACCGGGTCCTCAGGTGGACACAGCCTCTGAATTTGGACACCCCTGGCCTGTTTCCGGCCAGAAAATAATATCGGTGACATCGGTTTATCCGATAAATAAACACTGTAAGATTCAAGTTATATATATATATATATATATATGTATATATATATATATATATATATATATATACACATATATATATATATATACACACACATATACAGTGGCTTGCAAAAGTATTCGTCCCTCTTGAAGTTTTCCACATTTTGTCACATTACAGCCACAAACATGAATCAATTTTATTGGACTTCCACGTGAAAGACCAATACAAAGTGGTGTACACGTGAGAAGTGGAACGAAAATCATACATGACTCCAAACATTTTTTACAAATAAATAACTGAAAAGTGGGGTGTGCATAATTATTCAGCCCCCTGAGTCAATACTTTGTAGAACCACCTTTTGCTGCAATTACAGCTGCCAGTCTTTTAGGGAATGTCTCTACCAGCTTTGCACATCTACAGACTGAAATCCTTGCCCATTCTTCTTTGCAAAACAGCTCCACAACTGCCCTGTGACGGCCTCAGAGGTTGTCTAAGAGAATATTGGGAGCAACAACACCATGAAGTCCAAAGAACACACCAGACAGGTCAGGGATAAAGTTATTGAGAAATTTAAAGCAGGCTTAGGCTACAAAAAGATTTCCCAAGCCTTGAACATCCCACGGAGCACTGTTCAGAATAGAATAGAATAGAATAGAATAGAATAGATTAGAATAATCCTTTAATTGTCCCACAAGGGGAAATTTGGTTGTAACAGCAGCCAAAAAGACACATATACAAACAAACAGGACACAGAACAGAAACATACACAATTTTTCTTAAATATTTACATTAAGGACAATGGTTACTATATACAGAGTACTGTACAGTTATTAAATTAAATATAAATAACTACAGATAAGAGGCAAACCAGGTTGTAGTGCGAATCGATTGATTAACTTATTGCAGTTACAGCGCAGATGTAAACATCTATGATTGTTGGGAGCAGTTCTGATTGTACAGTCTGACAGCTGCAGGGAGGAAGGACCTGCGGAAACGCTCCTTCATGCATCGAGGATGCAGCAGTCTGTCACTGAAGGAGCTCTGCAGTTCAGCAACATTTACATGCATGGGGTGGGAGACTCTGTCTGTCTCCCACCACCTGCACTGGGTCCAGGGTGCATCCCAGAACAAAGCTGGCCTTCCTGATGAGTTTATCCAACCTCTTCCTCTCAGCTGCCGATAAACCGCTGCTCTAACATACCACACTGTAAAAAATGACAGACGCCACCACAGAGTCATAGAAGGTCTTTAAAAGCGCTCCCTGTACTCCAAATGACCTCAGCCGCCTCAGCAGGTAGAGTCTGCTCTGACTCTTCCTGTAAAGAGCATCAGTGTTGTGGCTC